>NW_020908625.1:0-1122 GCF_003984885.1 Neopelma chrysocephalum | reverse complement strand
CCAGTGCCCCAGGAAGAGCCCTGAGGAATGAGGCAGGGACAGGATGTGCCTTCCCAGGGGCTGGGGGTCAGGGCTTGGTCCTTTGGATTAAGGAAACAAGTCAATGTTTATTCAGCATCAGAGCCACCTTTCCCTTGCTTGTCCATCCTTGTCATCACTGTCTGCAGTTTTCTGCTCCAACTGGAACCCAGGGAGACATTCTCAGTTGTGTCCCTCAGTGAGACTCATTAGCACTACGAGAAACTTCAGTGTTTTAATCTCATTTTGACTTCTTGAAAAGTTGTTTGTACTTACTCTCAGGGACTGAGTCTCATGGAAACAACGCCAAATCCCCCCGAGGGTCATGAAATGCCTGGGGCTGTTGTTGTGCTGCTGAGCTGGGCCGGGCTCCTGGCACACAGAGAGCTCCTGGCAAGCAAGAAGAGCTTCAAAGAGACAGCTCTGCCCAGGAGCAGCTCCTCTGCACAGCCCAGCAGGGCTGAGGGCACTGCCAGGGCAGCTCAGGGACACCAGCAGGGCACACACAGAGCTTCCAGGGGCTCAGTACTGGCAGGAGGGCTGAGAGCTCCCTGCAGGAGGAATCTTGGCAGGGCTGCCCACGGTGAGTCTGTGGCTGCAGGGCAGTGCAGGGACAGCTCCTGGAGGCATCTCCTAAAGCTGGCCCAGCCCCAGCTGATGGGATGGGGGAGCAGGGGCTGTTTTGGGGCACTTTGGCAGAGCTGTGAAGCTTGGGGTGCAGCCAGGGGTGCCCAGGGCTGTGGGGCAGAGCAGGGTCCTGCAGCCCAGGGCGCTGTGCTGGGCAGGGACTCTGCTGCCTGCCAGGGGCAGCTCTCAGCCGGCCCAGGGAGCTGCTCCCAGGCCTGGGGGAGAAGGACTATGGGCAAGGAGCAACACCTGGGAGGGCAAGGAAGGGTTTTTCACCTGTTTAGAGTAGGCTGCAGGTTGTGAGGGCTGCTCACAGCTCCAGGTCATTACAGAACATTTCTCAGGGGAGTTTTAAGAAACCACAGCAAGTCATGGGATACCTGAAAGTGAAGGATCCTGTTAATTCCATCTTCCAATATGTGTTTTCTGTGTGGGAAATTGGTCATTAAAATTAATCTCACAGTTCAGGAGGAGGCA
>NW_020908624.1:0-659 GCF_003984885.1 Neopelma chrysocephalum | reverse complement strand
GTCCCAGCCATCAACGCCTGTGAACCCCACCGCAGGTTCCAGTGGAAAGTGCTTCCCCAGGGGATGAAAAACTCTCCGACACTTTGTCAGATGTTTGTGGCGAAAGTGTTGGAGCCAATCCGAAAGAAATTTCCGCAATCAATCATCTTCCATTATATGGATGATGTATTGGTTTGCGCAAAAACTAAATTGTCAGTTAGACAAACATTGGATGCTACAATTGCGGCTCTAAATTCATATGGATTGGAAATATCCCCTGAAAAGATACAGAGAGAAGCACCTTGGAGGTACCTCGGACTCCAAATTGACGCGAAAACTATAAAACCTCAATCAGTTGAAATTGATGGAAAAGTCCGAACTTTAAACGACCTCCAAAAATTACTGGGAGCGATCAATTGGATCAGACCTGTGCTGGGGATCACAACCGGTGATCTGCACCCACTGTTCGAACTTCTAAAAGGAGATGCAGATCTGTCCTCCCCTAGATTTTTAACATCTGACGCTAAAAAAGCCCTTGCCACAGTCGAAACAAAAATATCTGAGAGGCAATCCAGTCGAAGGATGGAGGGACTGCCATCCTCACTAATCATCGTTAGAGAAAGACATCAACCATTAGCCATACTGGGACAAATCACGACAGATCAAAAAGACTTCTGTCT
>NW_020908623.1:0-614 GCF_003984885.1 Neopelma chrysocephalum | reverse complement strand
GAGAGCTGCTCCTGCCTCCTGGGCCCCTGGTCCAGAGCTGTGCCAGCCCCTGGGCTCTCCTGCTCTGCTCCCTGCCAGCACGTCACAGGAGTTTGGGGTGCCATGGAGGAAGTTTTCCGTTACTCTTCAGCTCCATCAGCTCCTCTAATGATAATTCAACCATACACCTCCTTGTAAAACATCGCCGATGATCAAACGCTGCGCAGCGAGATGAAGGCACCTCGTCTCAGGAACCCAGCTTCCCTATTCCTTTTTATCCTGGAGATAAAATAAAGAACCATTTGCTCTGGCTGCTGCAGCTGCTCTTGCCTCTCCTCACCCACACTGCTACCCAGCCCCCTGGGAAGGAACACCATAACAGCCCCAGGCTGCTGCTGGACCCTCTGCTCCTTTTCATCTCCACCCTGACTGTTGCCACAGCAGGAACAGAGACCAGCTCCTGCAGCTCAGTGGGGACCATGGAACCATAGAATATCCTGAGCTGGAAGGACCCTCAAGGATCATCCAGTCCAGCTCCTGGCCCTGCACAGACACCCCAACAATCCCACCCTGGCCCTCAGAGCGGTGTCCAAACCCTCCTGGAGCTCTGGCAGCCTTGGGGCTGTGCCCACTGC
>NW_020908622.1:0-1110 GCF_003984885.1 Neopelma chrysocephalum | reverse complement strand
GTTGCTCAAAGGTTTCATTCTTCTATGAAGATGTCAACTGTAAATATGAAAATGCCTCACTGAAAATGTAATGGTTCAAAGATTTTAACTGAAATAAAAATTCCTGCCTGGGGAAAGCACAATAATCAAAATAAAGTGGTCTTAACTTTTTTTCCTGTGGAGGCCGCACTTGAAAAGAGTGCTTCAAGGCAGCAGGGTTGGTAGGGAATGCCAATTTTTATTCATTTATTTATCCACTCTCCCCCATAGATGATGATAGTCCAGCTTTGGAATCAGCAACACACTTCAGCCACTAATACAAGGCAATATGTGAGCTGCTGCTGCTTCCAAAATGCAGTATCCTGGCATTTCAGTCAACTTTATAATCTGGCAAAAACCCACTTGGCAATATTAAAATCTAGCTTCTGAAGCACTTTTATTTCTGAAAGCTTTTTATGTCTTTTTATATCTCTTTAGCATATATTAAATTTCTTGGGAGCAGTGGCCAGGATGTACACTTGATGGATGACTGGGGTGGGGAGTCTCCCCCATGCCCCACTTTTTTTTTTCCTCCCCTTTAATTTTAAAAAGAGATGTGATAATTGTGCATTAGGTAATGCTGGAACATGAATCCTGCAGATGCAGCTGTTTGACCACATTAACGTGGGGGGTTTGTACCATTGTTAGGTAAGTTAGTAGAGATTTCCCAAGCTAAGAAGGACAGCCTGCTGCCAAGCTCTGGCATCTGTCTTAAGAAATCCTTTGCTTCAAGGATGCCCTGAGGAAAATGATGACTGGATGCTTTTCTGAAGGCACAAACTGCCTGTTTTCCATAGCATCAGAATGGGACTCATTGTTCCAGCCTGCCTGCTCAGGTTTTTGTGGGGCTGGGTCAGGGTTTTCATGTGGATTTTCTTCTGTGACAAAGTTGTGTACAGTGAATATTGATTATTCATCCCATGTCTGGTTCACTGTCTACATCTTGAATTTGACCCAGAGTCTGTGGAAATGAGGAATGCATTGAAACAAAGTCAGGGATCCTTCAGTGACTTGTTTTTGTGAGTTCAATCTTCTGAGACCTCTCATGAGCCTGGCAGGGCAGTGCCTGTGTGCAGAGGGGCAGGGAAACAG
>NW_020908621.1:0-995 GCF_003984885.1 Neopelma chrysocephalum | reverse complement strand
AATTTGAAGTCCGAGGTACCTCCAAGGTGCTTCTCTCTGTATCTTTTCAGGGGATATCTCCAATCCATTTGAATTTAGGGCCGAAATTGTAGCATCCAATGTCTGCCTGACTGATAGTTTAGTTTTTGCGCAAATCAACACATCATCCATGTAATGGAAGATGATTGATTGCGGAAATTTCTTTCTAATTGGTTCCAACACTTTTGCCACAAACATCTGACAAAGTGTTGGAGAATTTTTCATCCCCTGAGGGAGCACCTTCCACTGGAACCTGCGATGGGGTTCACAAACGTTGATGGCAGGGACGGAAAATGCAAATTTCGCCGAATCAGCCGGATTCAAGTATATATGGAAAAAACAGTCCTTTATGTCAATCACCACTAGGGGCCATTCAGCAGGGAGCATGGATGGAGAAGGCATTCCCTGCTGGAGGGCTCCCATTGGCTCGAGGACTTCATTTACTTTGCGCAGGTCCTGGAGAAATCTCCAGGCACCTGAGGATTTTTTAATGACGAACACTGGAGTGTTCCAGGGACTGGTGGAAGGCTCCAAGTGTCCTTTAGCCAATTCTTGATTAACTAGGTCATTTAAAATTTGCAGCTTTTGTCTGGGAAGGGGCCACTGATCTACCCAAACTGGTGTTTCTGTTTTCCAGGTTAGTTTGGGCAGCTGCAATTGTTCAGTGACCCCTCCTAAAAATTTTCCTCCGTCCCGAGTGTTAGTTGCCACTGTTCCATAGCATCTCTTCCCCAAAGTGTGACTGGTATGTTTAATACATACGGTTGTAGGGTTGCAGATCTGTCCTCTGGCCCGTAGACTGTTACCACTTCACGGCTCCTGACAGGGCGCTGGACACCTCCCACACCGCTGACCTTTGTATCTGTCGTGTGGGCTGGCCAGTTATGTGGCCAGTCCTTGGAGGCGATGATGGTGACGTCCGCCCCCGTATCCAAAAGACCCTCCACCGTCACCCTCTGCGGGTGTCTAGACAAAGG
>NW_020908620.1:0-426 GCF_003984885.1 Neopelma chrysocephalum | reverse complement strand
CCGGGCACCGGGACCCCCCTGCACCCTCTCCCTCAGCACCGGGACCCCCTGAATCCCGATTGCTGAGCACGGGAACCCCCTGAGCCCCCATTCCCGGAAAGAGACCCCCCTGAACACCCATTCCTGGGCACGGGAACCCCCCTGAACCTCCATTTCCGGACACGGGGACCCCCCTGCACCCTCTCCCTCCGCCCCGGGACCCGCCTTAAACCTCTTTATCCTGCACCAGGACCCCACAATTTCCATTCCTTGGCACCGAGACCCCCTGAACACCCATTCCTGGGCACGGAAACCCCCCTGAACCCGCATTTCTGGGCACTGGGAACCCCTGTACCCTCTCCCTCAGCACCGGGACCCCCCAATTTACATTTCCGGGCACGGGAACCCCCTGAATCCCCTTATCCTGCACCAGGACCCCCTGAACCC
>NW_020908619.1:0-934 GCF_003984885.1 Neopelma chrysocephalum | reverse complement strand
GGATAAGAGCCAAAGAGTGAGAAATAAAAGTCTTAAAAACACCTTCCCCCACCTTTCCTTCCATGTTCTCCCTCCTGCCCCCCAGTTGTTGTTTCTGCCGCTGCTCAGGGAGAGGAGTTGGAGTCCTTCCCCTGCTCCCATGGGGTCCCTCCCACGGGAGATAGTCCTTGATGGACCTCTCCGGTGTGAGTCCATCCCTCGGGCAGCAGCTCTTCCCAACCTGCTGTCCCATGGGTCACTGCTCCTTGGGGTCAGTCCTTCACGGATGAGCTGTACTGGCGTGGGTCCCCCCACAGGGGCCACGAGTCCTGCCCAGGAAAAGCGTGCTCCAGCCTGGGCTTCCCTCTCCATGGGCTGCAGGTCCTTGCCAGGACCCTGCTCCATCCTGGGGCTGCCACGGTGTCACAGCCTCCTTCCTGCATCCACCTGCTCCAGCATGGGAGCCTCCATGGGCTGCAGGGGGGTCTCTGCACCCCAATGCTCCCCCAGGGGCTGCAGGGGGGTCTCTGCACCCCGATACTCCCCCAGGGGCTGCAGGGGCACAGCTGCCCCACCCTGCTCTGCCCCATGGGCTGCAGGGCCTCAGCTCCGGTGCCTGGAGCACCTCCTGCCCCTCCTTCTGCACTGACCTTGGTGTCTACACGTTGTTATTCCCATGTTCTCGCTCCACTCTTCCCTGGCTGGAATTCCTTCTTTTTCTTAAATATGTTATCCCAGAGGTGTTACTGTCACTCCTGACTGGCTCGGCCTTGGCCAGCGGCAGGAATTCCGTCCTGGAGCCGGCTGGCATTGGCTCCATGGGACAGAAGAAGCTTCTGGCAGCTTCTAATAGAAGCCACCCCTGTAGCCCCCCCGCTACCAAAACCCAGCCACAGAGACCCACTGCGCCCAGTTACTTCCACTTGCCCCAGGATGGCTCCAGTTTCCATCAGTA
>NW_020908618.1:0-1285 GCF_003984885.1 Neopelma chrysocephalum | reverse complement strand
GCTGAGGATGAGGCCGTTGGCCAGGAGGGCAGCCAGAGAGATGCCCAGGAAGAGCCAGAAGTGCAGGAGCTGCAGCTCCCGCCTGTCTGCCAATGCCAGGAGGAGGAACTGGGTGAGGAAGCTGCTGTTGGGCATCTGTTGTTGCTCTAGCACAGGATGTGTTTCAGAAAAGGAAAGGACAGGGAACAGTTAACATAGACTTCTATGAAAAAGCAACTCCATTTTTAAAAGAAATTGGTTTGTCAAATGTCAACAAATGCACTTCCAAGGAGTCAGTTTTGCTCTGCTGCAGTGCGACATGGAATTTTTTTGGTAGAGCTCTCACACAACAAAGAATGTCAGATGTAACAGACCTTGAAAACAAAAGTTCCATCTCTACACCCGTGACTCAAGAGCTGTGGTTGCAGAGCAGAAGCTTAATCTGAGTTTAGAAGAATTGTACCCGTGTTTCCTATTTTTACCATCACATCTGGGGAAGGTTCTTTTCCACTGCGGAATTACAATGCAATCCTCATTTCTATGGCCCAGCACACAGTGCCCAGTAGAGCTGCAGGGAAGGGCCCCCAGAGCTGCCTGAACGCCCCCTCCCCCAGGCCTTGGGGGCACTTGCCCCCCACTCCCTGCCCAGGGTTCTGCTGCCTGGAGCTGTCCCTGCCAGCAGCTGCTTCCCTGGGCCCAGGGCCGGGCCCTGGCAGGGCTGCCAGAGCCCATCCCAGCCCTGGGGGCTCAGCTCTGCCATGCAGAGCCCTCCCAGCACCACAGGGCACAGCCCAGGGGCATCTCTGTCTGGGCAGGCTCTGATGGCAATGTCAGAGCAACCCTGGGGAGGCTGGAAAATTGACACTGATGCGTCTATAAGACAGTTTTGATGTCTGACACTCTCAGGTTCAATCCCCTCTAATCTAACAGAGTTCAAGTTCAAGTGTCTCCTCCTGTGCTCAGAGATTAATTTCCCTGTCTCAGTCAACACCCAGACAACCCAGAGTATAACACTGAAAGAACTGGTTCATTCTCTTTAAGGTACCCCCTGTCTGTCTGTGCCTCTTGCAAATACCTTCTGGGAAATTTCCTGCTTTGATCTGGAGCTGTGACCAGCCCTCATCCCTGCAGCACACTTTGGAGATCAGAAGGACTCTGCCCTGCTCTGCCCTCCCAGGACTTGTTCCTTCCCCACAGCCCTTCTCCCCCAGCCCCGTGGCAGCTCCTTGGCTGGGCTGAGAGCTGCCCCTGGCAGGCAACAGAGTCCCTGCCCCAGCACACAGAGCCCTGGGGGCAGGACCCTGCT
>NW_020908617.1:0-3058 GCF_003984885.1 Neopelma chrysocephalum | reverse complement strand
GTTTTGAAGGGCTCCACGGTGCAGGAAGGCAGCGGGGAGGAAAAGGGCCGGAGATCCCCCCACAGGAGGGGCTCCAAAGCCAGCCCAGGGTGCTCTGAGGAGGAAAGACCCAGCCTGTGCCGGGAAGGCGGCCAGAGCTTGAGGCAGAGCTCTGAGCTGGTGGTCCCTGAGCAGCCTCCCAGCAGGGAGAAGCCCTTCAGGTGCTTGGAATGTGGGAAGAGCTTCAGGAAGAGCTTCAATCTCCTCACCCACCAGCTCATCCACACTGGGGAACGGCCCTACACGTGTAGGAATTGTGGGAAGAGCTTCAATAGCAGCTCCAATCTCCACACCCACAAGCGAATTCACACCGGGGAACGGCTCTTCCCGTGTAGGGAATGTGGGAAGAGCTTCAGCCAGAACTCCACCCTTATCCGACACCAGCACATCCACACTGGGGAACGGCCCTACCCGTGTAGGGAATGTGGGAAGAGCTTTAGCCAGAGGACCTACCTCCGCACCCACCAGCGCATCCACACTGGGGAACGGCTCTACAAATGTTTGGAATGTGGGAAGAGGTTTCAGACCAGCTCCAATCTCCTCTTACATGAGCGGACACACACGGATGAGAGGCCCTTCCGCTGCACCGACTGCGGGAAGGGCTTCAAACTGAACTCCCACCTCATCAGGCACCAGCGAATCCACACCGGGGAGAGGCCCTACAAGTGTGGGGAGTGTGGGAAGAGCTTTGCCCAGAGCAGTAACTTGACCTCACACCAACGGACCCACCAGTAAGGGAAGCCCTAAAAATGCCCTGACTGCGGGAAGAGCTTTGGCCGCTGCTTCCACCCCGAATGAAGCCCCTGATGGTGAGGCAACCCCTGGAGTCCAGTGACTGTCAGTCCATCCCTTTCGACCACAAAGGGCCAGTCCCCTTTCACAGGGGCAGCTTCTTCCAACAGAACCCTTCTTGGGGGTGTGTGTGGAGATTCCTGCCTTGGCTGGAGACCCCCCCAAGGTCAGTCCTGGAGGTTGAGAGCAGAGATCACCCCAGGAGCGTTGGTCTGGGGGAGTTCCATCCATCTGTAATTAACAATTATTGCTTTTGTGCCAGCTTGAGTAGAATTGCTTCAACAATTGCTTTAGTGTAGAGCACTGTCCTATCTTATCCTGTACTCCTGGTAGTTTTAGTGTTTGTATTGTGCAGTAAATAATTCTGATGAAGATCTTTTGTCTGATCATTTGGAACCCTAAATAACTCATTTCTATCAATAGATCTGATTTGCCATCATTAAAAGCTGGGGGACCAAAGTGATTCAGTCACACCTCTGTAATTCCTCTAAACTGAAAGTGTTGGCATAATGCAAGGCTGAGATTGGATCCAGCAGCCCCCAGCAGCCCCCAGCACCCCACAGGAAGTTGGGAGCTCAGGGGGGCCACACCCCTTTCCCAACCCCCATGGGACTGCTGGACCTGCCAGACCACCCTCCCTTTTCCACCCTTCTCCCTGTTCCTCCCACTTTCCCATTGTCCCCTCAATTCCTAATTCCCCTCCCCCAAAAGTTTTGGGGTCCCAATCCCCCCTTTTTGCCCCCTCTCCTGTTGGTGCTGAAGGAGAAAATGAGGCTGCACACACAGAGTTCCATTGCAGGACTTGTCTGCAATGTTTCCGACATCCCCCTTTCATTGGGGTTCCTTTGGAAACAGCACCTGAGGTTTGTCTTTTAGTCCACTGGAATTCCCAGCATGGCCCCAAAGCAGTGCCCTGATCCCACACATTCCCCTCCCCTCATGTACTGGCTGTGTTCAGCCACCAGAGAAAAACACAGGCTGCCATGCAGAGCATTCCAAGTGGTTTCCACTTTGGCAAACAGCACTCCCTGGATGGAAAACACCAGTCAAGGCCAAAACACTCCTTGTTGATCCTGATTAACTGAATGCAGCTGCTACTGCCTTAACTTGTTCCCACCAAAAATTCTCAGGGTTCCTTTGCTTCCAGGAGGCCCCACATGTCCCAGTGGCCCCTGGATTCCATGAGCTTCCACAGTCTCCAAAGGTTCTTTTAGTTCCATGAGGCCCTGCAGTCCCCAAATGCCCTTTGGATTCTCAGAGATTTCCCATTGTCCCAGGGTCCCTTGTGCTTCAGAAGGAGCTGCAGTGGGACAGTGGCCCCTTGGTTCCATGAGCTCTGCAGTGCTCCAGGAATCCTTGGGTTCCAGGAGATCCTGCAGTTTCACAAGGACCACTTGAATCCAGGAGGTTCTGCAGGGTCCCAATGGCCCCTGGATTCTGGGAGGTTCAGAAATATCTCAGGGCTCCCTTGGTTCCAGGAGGACACGCATGTCAGCAGGAACCCTTGGTTCCAGGAGATTCAACAGTGTCCCAGAATTCCTTTGATTTCATGACATCCTACATTGTCCCAATGGACTCCTGATTCCATCAGCCCCCTCAATGTCACAGTGGTCCCTTGGTTCCATGACTTTCCACAGTGTCCCAGAGTTCCTTTTGTTCCATGTGTGACACCTGCAGTGTCACGATGGGCCCTGAATTCCAGGAGTTTTCCCAGGGTGACAGTGCTCCCTTTAACCAAAACTATAAAAAAGGGAAAAACAATTAGAAGTTCAAGAACCTTTGCCTTCTCCATAAATTCCATTTGAAAGTTCTTCAGTGTTAAACCACTGGAGACACCAATGGTGGGAAATCCAAGCTATTTGCTCTTGCAACTACCTCCACTGCACTGACCCACCTCCTGGAGTGCTTAGTAAAATACCAAGGCTCTTATAAGCCAAAATCTGTAACTACTGTCCACACTCCTTTCTTCAAAGACACGCATCCATCAAAACTAATGTAATAGGCACAAAAACTGGTTTCTTAGAGACAGATGGTGATGGGAGAGAAGACATTGCACCACCTTAACCCAGTTTTCCAGCTCAGGAAAGACGTACAGTGCAACAGCAAATGCACTTACAAACAAATGGAACGACCGGTTTAGTTCCTGGTGGGAAAGGACATATCAGAAATCAGATGAAAATGGTACCAAGTTCCACCAGCTGCCTTTAGCAAGGCTCCTCATCCATAT
>NW_020908616.1:0-1282 GCF_003984885.1 Neopelma chrysocephalum | reverse complement strand
AAGATTAAGCCAATGAATCTTAGCAAGCTAATTAAGCTAAGGAAACAAAAATATGGGGGTATAACCATATCATGTTAAGAGAACACATCAAATAGAGGAGGCTGCTCCAGGAAGACTAAGGTAAAAAGGCAAAGGAACCGGGCTAATTAAAACTGAACATTAGTGATGGGATAAAAAATGCAGAAATTAAATTTGCCTTTGTCAAAACCATTTGGAGAGATGATTAAAACAATTCTGTTAGGGTGCTGCTGAGAGTTACTACGGACTATTAAACAGTCACACCTTGAGATCCCATCAGCAGTCACAGAAAGTGACCAGAAAGCTGAGGACAAGAACAGGAGAGGAATCAGAATTAGCAGACTGGTGAAATGGAGAAGATATCAGTAAGATTGTTCCTTACCTGGTATTACTGAAATGGCTTTCAAAGTCCTCAGCACTCTGAAAGTTCGAAGAGCGGAAACATTGCCTATTTTTTGAAACCTAGTAACGTACCTATAAAATGAAAGCACATATAACTGAACGGCAAGGATGTTGCTTTTCAAACCATGAGCATGTTGAGCCAGTCTATGACTATTTTTCTCTTTGCAGATATGCAAATGGTGGTTCAAGCACAGTAACTCTTTAGCAGGTAGGATGCCAAAGACTCTAAGGAATTTCAGCAACATCAGATAGTATTTTATCTGTGGTTTTGTCCCCTGAGTGTAAAAGAGCAACTGAGTTTTACTTACATTATGATAATAATAGAAAGATCCAAGCAGTTCCACGGATCTCGAAGGAAGGTAAATTCGTTCCAAACAAATCCTCTTGCTACTATTTTTATCAACATTTCAGTAGTATATATTGCATTAAAAACATCTCTGAGGAGGAAAGTGTATATTAAGATTATAGAAATAAAAATATTAATGAGATTGAGTCACATTCAGGCACATTCAGGCATTTTCTATGATAGAACTGGTTACATTACTTTCAGAAGCATCATGGCTATAAGAAGATGTGTTCCTGAATTCTAGTAAGATTCAGATAGTAAATCTGTAACCACAAAAGTTCACAGAAGCATACGATGCTATTTCTGGGTGAAGGAGAGCTCACACTTCCTTAGCAAACATTTTTAACACTGTGTTTATATTCTAAAGCAGGTTGGAAAACCACAAAGCCTCGACATTCTGGCAGAACAACAGAACAAAAGAACAATTGAACAAAGACTCATTTCAGCCTGTGAAGTTTGCACATTTTACACATTTAGTCTGAGAAATACTCTATCATGGAAAGCAAACCTACAGAA
>NW_020908615.1:0-1376 GCF_003984885.1 Neopelma chrysocephalum | reverse complement strand
CTGATGTCTCTGCACCAGCTCTGGCTGTTCCCTGAAACACAAAGCCATTGGCTGATCCTGACTCCCTCTGGGGGACCTCTTGCACCACAAGGGTCCCCATTGAGTGACATTTCTTTTTCCTCACCTTCAGTCCCAACCTTCCTTGCTACTCTTTGTGGAGATTTCATTCTATTTCCAACAAGGAGAAAAGCTCCATCCTGTCAGATCTCCTCTAGACCCTCTCCAGTTCTTCCTCATTCCTCCAGAATGGGGAGCACCACAGGCAGACAGACCAGTCCAGGTGTGATGACACAAGGACTGAGTCCAGGGGAGTGACAACTCCCTTGTCTGGGTAACCACATGCCCCCCAAGGCAGCCCCATGTGCAGTTGGCCTTAAATCAAGGGGGCATTCTGATTCTTTGTAACGTCACGGAATCAAGTGGCACCGTGACACTGCAGGGCCTCATGGAACCAAAGGAATGCAGGGACACTGTGGAATCTCATGGAACCAAGGGCCCATTGTGACAAGGGCCCATTCCATGACTCTTTTGAACAAAAGGAACTCTGAGACATCTCAGAACCATGTGGAATCAAGGGGCCATAGTGACACATCAGAGTCTCCTGGAACCAAGGGGCCACTGTGCCTCCCCAGAACTCCATGGAATCAAGCAGAGCCGCTGCCTCCCCCCCGCCGCTGCACGGAGCAGAGTCGTCGGCTCTGCCCCGCTTGGACACCTCTGGAGTCAGTGTGTTCTTGGGCAGCACAACTTAGCTCAGACCAGAGAATTTTCCAGATTTTGCTTTGCCCCCTCTTTCCGCTGGTTTAATTTTTGTTTTTTGTTCATTTAGGGAGAAAAGAGGGAAGGGAGGCATGTGTTGATCCCTGTTTTTATCTGTTTACAAAAGGGAGTTGGGTCGGGGGGGAGGGAGGAGGCAATTGTTGGTATTGCTGTTTTTGCTGCTATATTTCTTGTCAGTAAACTGTTATTTTTTCACTTACACCTCCTTGTATTTTGTCTCCTTGTACTGGTGGGGAATAAAAGGGGAGTGAGTTCATTTTATTGGGGTTCCCACCCCAACATGTGTCTTTAAACCAGGACAGGTTGCTCAAGGGCTCCCTGAAATTTGACATCATCTACAAAGGACTTGAAAACACATTTTATCCCATTGTACAGAGAGATAATAAAGATGTTCTAGAGTGGGGTCATTGAGGGATTTCACCAGGAAGTTGCTGTCAAAAGGATTTTGTACCGTGGATTTTATTTGACACTCTCCATTCAGCCAACTTCCCACCCACCACATCTTCCTCTTCAGTCCAGCTCTCACCAATCTGGCCATAAGGAGACCAAAGGAGACCATGTCAAGGGCCTTGATAAAGTCTGGGCACACAACATCC
>NW_020908614.1:0-995 GCF_003984885.1 Neopelma chrysocephalum | reverse complement strand
AAAAGATACAGAGAGAAGCACCTTGGAGGTACCTCGGACTTCAAATTAATGCAAAAACTATCAAGCCCCAATCAGTTGAAATTGACAAAAGAGTCCGGACTTTGAATGACCTCCAAAAGCTGCTGGGAGCGATCAATTGGATCCGACCTGTGCTGGGGATCACAACCGGTGATCTGCACCCACTGTTCGAGCTTCTCAAAGGAGATGCAGATCTGTCCTCCCCCAGATTTTTAACATCAGACGCCAGAAACGCCCTTGCCACAGTCGAAATGAAAATAACCGAGAGACAATCTAACAGAAGGATGGAGGGACTGCCATCCTCATTAGTTATCATCAGAGAAAAACATCAACCATTAGCGATTTTGGGACAATTTACGACAAGTGGAAAAGACTTCTGTCTGTGGGAGTGGTTGTTCCTCCCCCACCAATTTACAAAAACAATTATAACATTAGCAGAGATGATTGGCAAATTGATTTTCAAAGGCCGCACCAGGTGTTTAGAACTTAGTGGAGAGGAACCAAATTACATCTACCTCCCACTAACTTCTGAACACTTGGAACAACTGCTGCAAAATTCTACTGACTTTCAAATCGCCATTGGGGGTTACCCGGGAGAAGTCAAATTTCACCTCCCGGCGTGCCCGTTTTTGCAAAGACTAATTCCGATTCCATTAAAACTAAAAGTTATGCAATCAGACCTGCCAATTAAAAATGCAAAAACCATTTTTACGGATGGCTCTGGGAGAACTGGAAATGCGGTAATTGTTTGGAAACAAAAGAATAATTGGCATCAAGACATTCACAAAGTACAAGGTTCTCCACAAATCGTAGAATTATCAGCAGTTGTTCGCGCCTTCCAAATTTTCAATAAAGAACCCATTAATATTGTCTCTGATTCGGCATACGTTGTGGGCATTGTCAAAAGGATTGAAAATTCGTATCTCAAAGAAGTATCTAATGAAAAATTATCTAATTTGTTGAAAAAATTATTATTT
>NW_020908613.1:0-575 GCF_003984885.1 Neopelma chrysocephalum | reverse complement strand
GCTCGATTGACGGAGCCTCTGGTGTTGAGTAGCCATGTAGCCTTTGCTAGGTGCTGATCCCAATTCTTGAAAGTTCCCCCACCCAATGCCTTCAGAGTGGTTTTCAGCAGCCAGGGGTGGGCTTTCCAGGAGGGTGTCCTGAAGAACTCTCCAGCTCCCAGGCTGGATGGAGTGGAGCCCTGCCCTGCCCTTTGTGCCATTGGAAACAGCCCATGGTCCTGCCCAGCCTTGTTCTTGGCTACTGAACCTTCCAGGACTAAGGCAGAGGGTGGAGAGGAGTGATCCCCATCCTGCTGGGTCTGCTCCCCACCCTGACCAGCATGGCCAGTGCAGGGTCAGCCCAGGGTGCCACAGCCCCTCCCTGTGCAGAGCAGCACCTCCAGCTCAGGGCCCTGCAGGGATCCCAGGCTGGGATCTGCAACTGGCCAAGGCAGCCTGGACACACTGACCTGGGCAAAGGGATGTCCCTGGAGAAGAGCAAGGGAGCATTTCTGGGCCTGCAGAGAGGAATCCCTGACACAGAGAAACCTCTTTCTGCAGCCCCCCCTGGGGACAGGCTGCTCTGTCCCTGGGCC
>NW_020908612.1:0-773 GCF_003984885.1 Neopelma chrysocephalum | reverse complement strand
ATGTGCAGATCTTCAGGGCTGTGCTGAGGATCCCCTCTGAGCAGGGATGGCACAAAGCCTTTTCCACCTGCCTCCCTCACCTGGCTGTACTCTCCCTGTTTGTCAGCACTGCAGAATTTGCCCACCTGAAGCCCCCCTCCATCTCCTCCCGATCCCTGGATCTTATTGTGCCAGTTGTGTACTTGGTGGTGCCTCCAGCACTGAATCCCCTCATCTACAGCCTGAGGAACCAGGAGCTCAAGGACGCCCTGAAGAAACTGATAACTGGGTGTTTTTCAGAAGCAATAAACTCTCCTTCTTCTGCATGTTATATATCTCATTAAAGGCCAATGCTGTTATGTGCTTCAGTAAAGGCCAACCATTAATTTTGCTCCTCGTAGAGGTGTTATTTTTGTCAGAATTTGTTCACACCAAAAAATCTTTATATATATAAGTATATATACATAAAGATATATATATTAATATATATGTAAACACCATTTTTTAAAATTCAGTGTTTGCCTTTCTTGCCTGGCCTAGAGTCTGTACAAATTGGGAATTGTACTCACTGTGTGCTTAAACCAAATAAAGAACTCTGCATTGACTTGTTTGCCTGACATCTTTCCTCTCTGACTTCTCTGCAGCTGCAGGGTCAGTGCCTCTGTGCAGAGCTGGGCCAGAAAAGAGTCCCAGCAGAGCAGCACTGCCAGGGAGCAGCAGCCCTTCTCCTGCAGGGCCTCCTCTTCTTTCCCTTCCACACTGTCCTGCAGAGCCCTGTGTTGTTGGAGGCCTCA
>NW_020908611.1:0-852 GCF_003984885.1 Neopelma chrysocephalum | reverse complement strand
GATCTTCGCCTGGGGTGAGGCTGGGAACGGGCAATGTGGGAACTGGGGGTTTGGGAAGGAGGAATTTGGGAGTGTGGGACAGCGGGATGGGGGTAACCCTCCCCCTCCTCCCCCTGCTGCCCTTCCCAGAGCCGGAATCCGTCTGGAATTCCAGCCCGGTGTTGGTGGCTGTGTCCGTCATCGCTGCCATCATCATCATCGGCCTCCTGGGAGTCGGTGTCTGGAAGCTCCGATGCGGTAACTCCCGGGATGGGGGTGGGGAAGGGGCACGGATCCGGCCGGCAGCATTCCGGGGATCCTGTGCCACGGGTGCTGATCCCGCTTTATTTCCATAGGGAAGAGGGACGGGAGTGGATACGACCCCGCACCCACCAGTGAGTCCCAGCAGCGTGTGTGGATCCAGATCCTCTGTGCAGGGATCCCAGGATGGATGCCGGGATTCCAGAGGGGAATGGGGGCCTAATGGCTGGAGTGGGATTGGAAGAGGATTCCAGCTCAGGGCAGGATTCCAGAGTGGGATCAGGTGGAATTGTGGACTGGGATCAGGGCTGGATTCTGGAGTGGGATCAGGTGGGATGGATGGAGTGGGATTGGGGTGGGATGGATGGAGTGGGATTGGGGTGGGATGGACAGAGCAGGATCAGGAGGGATTCTGGAGCAGTTCCTACTCTCCCTGGGCTCCACAGCCAGATCCATCCCCTGGGATGGGAACAGGGACATGGTGACTCCTTTCCCCGCTCTCATCCCGGCAGGAATCACGGCCTGAGCCATCCCGGAGCTGGATCCGCCCCTTCCCTCTCCCTGTGGAAAGGCAGGAGCTGCTGGCAGAGCTCATCCCGCTGCTCCCACCCA
>NW_020908610.1:0-550 GCF_003984885.1 Neopelma chrysocephalum | reverse complement strand
TCCCTCTGCCGGAGGTGTGGGAAGGGTTTTCACTGGTCGTCGGCCTGTAGGTCGGTGACCAACATAAATGGTGAACCCCTTCCCCCCAGAAAATCTCCCAACATAAAAAGAAAAGTCACCTTTAGCTCCCTACCCGACCTGCGCCAATGTTCTTGTGAACATTCGGGAAACGGGGAGCAGAGCGCTCAGGGGGGCGCGAGGACACAAACAACCCCTCAGATACGTTCCATCTTGCGCCAAACATCGCGCCCAACCACCCCGTAATTGGGAAACCTCCGGCAGATCTTGTCCCTTCCCAAAATCAATATACCCCTCTGAAATGGATAACTCTTACTGTTATACACCCATCAACCTTCTTAAACCAATGTGAGCAAATAATCAAAGTTGTACCATCTACAGAAATAGACCCAAACACAATATACCTAATAGTCTCTCATCTTTCGGCTGTGGCAAGGGGCATTTTTGTAACTCCTACACTCCTGACAGGGTTGACGAATTCCAACATAGCCATCTGTCTAACTGTCCACCTTCCTCCCATACAGCTGGAGGA
>NW_020908609.1:0-518 GCF_003984885.1 Neopelma chrysocephalum | reverse complement strand
CCTGCGCCTCTGCAGGAGAAGGGGGAGGGAAGAGGGTCCCGGGAGCCGCGAGCCATGGGGTGCCCTAGTGTGTGGGGGTTCCTGGTCCTGCCCATGTCCACCGGTCACTGCCTGGTCCCCAGGGGCCATCCTGCCCAGAACCCGGGCTCTGCCCCCCGCCCAGCACCAGGGTCCGGGCTCCCCAAACCCCAGACACGCCCATCTGTGACCCACAGCTCCTGCGAGGCCATGTGAGGCCACCCCGTGCCCAGCAGGGTGGTGCCACGCACAACTCCAACCCACATACCCTCCCAAAACCCCCACAGCACCCCAAAACCCTCCCTGCAGCACACAGCCCCCCACGGGCAGGGGGTGCCCACTGCCTCGGTGGGCTCCCACAAGCCCCTCCGTTGCCCTCGGAGGTTGCCTCGTGCCTCGGTTTCCCCGGTCGTGGTGTGGCCCCTGCCCTGCTGGGGAGGGTGGGCGGGCTCCCCGTGCCCTCCGGGGCAGCTCTGGCCCCTGTGCCAGCACGACCGTGT
>NW_020908608.1:0-5340 GCF_003984885.1 Neopelma chrysocephalum | reverse complement strand
ATGCAGGAATCCATCCCTGGGCTAAATGTATTTCTTGGGGAATGATACATTTCCACAGTAAAACCTCAAGAGCACAGTGTTTGAAATCGAGGAAGAAACTATTCTATTACAAGCATTTTAAGGATACCATTTAATTATCTGTAACAAGGCAAACACACTAGTGGAAGATTCTCTGCCCATGACAGGAGGGTTAGAACTAGTTGATCTTTAAGGTCCCTTCCAACTCATACCCTTCTGTGATTCTAAATTTTGTGGATGTTTTAGATTCTGTAAAAGAATTCTGACTTTTAAGAATGACTGTCAGAAAGGAAAAATGTGGAAAATCAACTGTTTTACATAATTTCCTGCAGGGAGACAGATTACGACGTAGAGAACAGCGGCAGAGTTCAAGCAGCTTCAGTCAGATTTCTGGGACTCCTGAAACTCTAAATGTTTTCACAGTAACACATGAAAAGCAAGAGCAAAAAGAGGTAATTCTAACTTTTATCGACTTGTGGAATATGCTAGAGATTAAAACTGTCACAGATGTTCTCTCATTCAGCAATGACAGGACAGGTTGAGATTTTCTGAAGAGTAGCAAGTATAATGCCTGTGGAGGTGGCACATCTCTCTAGAGGCAGTAATAGCATGGAGGTTTGTCTCTCATCAATAGCCATGGTTAATGGTGTAACCTAATGTATAATTTTGTACAAAATAAGTAAACAGAAATTAACCAGGAAACACACTGACATTAAGCATGTCTGATACATGCTACTTGTTTCTATGGATAATTCTGTTTGCTGTCATTCTTGGATGCAAAAATTTGCTCTCTAGAAATGGTTCCTTAAGCAACCATGCTTTTTCTGATACAGAAACCCAGCTCATTCTTATGTTCCATGTCAAAAAAAGGTGGAGAATCATGGCTTGCCTCTGATGACTCAGAAAATTAAATGGAAGTTCAGCATCTTTCTGGATTACTACCCCCAAAAGTCAAACCCCATTAGCATTTTCTGGTTTTATGCACAGTTGCCAGAATTTTTCTTTGTTATATATTATTGAAATATATTTATATTTAAAAATACATTGCAGTGCCCATTAATTTAAATAATTGCATTTTTGTATATGGTGAAGATTCCCTAGGACCTTAGATTTGTGTAGAGCATCATGGCTGTCGACAGAGGAAATTCTCCCTTCTTCTGGCTTCCTATTCTTATCCCTATCCTCATGCCTTCCCTTTCCATGCCATTCAGGGCACTAACACATTATGTCTGATAGATTTCTTTACTCTTTTTTCCTTATACTTGCTTTCCTTATTGTCCTTAGTTTTATAAGCATGTAGGTTACCTACCAGTAACTACAATTCTTTGAGATGTGCAGACCTGTAGTGGGTTGACCCTGGCCAGATACCAAATACCCACTAAAGCCGTTCTCTCACTCTCCCTCTGCAACTGGACAGAAGAGAGAGAAAAAAAAAAACAGCCAAGGATTCATGAGTTGAGGTAACAACTGGGAGAGGTCAGTGACTGATCACCTTCACGAGCAAAACAGACTTAAAGTCCAAGCCCCCTCCTCCCACATCTCACCCCAGTGTGAGATGGGTTTTCCAGACACAACGCAAGACTCAATGTGGGGGGAAGGGAATTATATTACAATCACTACACAAATAAATATTATAATACATTATATATACAATCTTAACTATCTTTCCTATGATAAAGCAGTATTTACAATGGATCAAATCTCTTTTCCCTCCAATAAAAGTCCAGAAGGGAAGAAGGAAAAGATCCTTTCCATTCTCAGAGCAGCAGTCTCTCTTTTTCCATGCAGCAGCTGTAGCTGGTTTGTTGTAGCTGGATCTCTTTCTAATACACACAAGGGGGTCTCCTCTCACCTCTCTCGGCCCTTCAACTCCAAGTGAAGGTCTCTCTCTTCTGTGGACTGCGATAGCAGGGACAGGCTCGCTTCACCACATCATATCATGAAGTGCAGGGGTCTTCGTGATGGTCCCTTTCCTCAGGGGATTCAAGCTCCCTTCAGTCAGAATGTTAGGGCAGCTTTCAGTTGAAAGGCTTTGCCTCAAGCGTTCCATCAGAGCTCCTGTGCTCTGTCTCAGGCTGCCAGCCTGGCAGCAGCGGGGGGCAAGGTCACCCCCTCCGCATTCCATCTTGCCATCCCGGTCCAGCTTCCAGGATGTCTGAGCTTCTTAGCTCCTCTCTCCGGTGCTGCTGCATTCCAAGATTCCTCTCAAGTGTTAGTCCACTACCCCTCCTCTCTAGGAGGTCTCAAAGGGGTTTTGGGGGATTTTTGATTTAGTTCTTACCCCAAAACTCTCTCTCCATAAGACATCTCTGTGTCTTCCTTGGCTGCATGTTGTCTGTGCTGCTGCTTCTTATCTCTTGACTTTCTGCCACTGTTCTCCATTTGCTGCTGCTCTGCCTCCACTTTTCAGTATCTCCTGCTGCTGCTCACAGTGGAGAAACTCCTCCAGCTCTCAGCTACAGAACTCGGCCCAGTTTAACACTGTTGCAAGTTTCTGCAACTCCATCTGGGGGGCTGAGGGGCCGTGGCCCCCCAGTGGGGCTCCTGCCCCTTCTCCTCATGGCTTCACAACATGGCCACTCTCTCCAACTACAACTTCATCATCCTTCTTTTCTGGTCTGGTGTGATATGTTTTAATTTTGCAGGAGCTCTGATTGAGTCAACACCAAGAGAGACACCACCCCCTTGGGGGTTACTTTTTTTTTAACTCCAGGGGGAAAAAAACCACTTTTTTTTTTCCCACCACAGGATAGTACTTAGATTTATTACTAACTGGATAAGAACCAAAGAGTGAGAAATAAAACAGTCTTAAAATCACCTTCTCCCCACCCCTCCTTCCCTCCATGTTCTCCCTCCTCCCCCCCAGTGGTGCAGGGGGATGGGGAATGGGGGTCACGGTCAGTTGTTGTTTCTGCCACTGCTCAGGGAGAGGAGTTGGAGTCCTTCCCCTGCTCCCGTGGGGTCCCTCCCACAGGAGACAGTCCTTGATGGACCTCTCTGGTGTGAGTCCATCTCTTGGGCAGCAGCTCTTCCCAAGCTGCTGTCCCATGGGAACTTATTAAATTAAAAGCATGGAAGCAAAAGTAGGGATTGGCTTTTTCTGTCCTATTATTTGTAGTTTTAATTTGATAGTTCAGCAACAGTAAGGTAATTTATAGACTGCAGAATTCTTTTTGGGGAGGGGGGCAGGGGGATGATAAATTTCATTTATTTTTGATTTTTTAACCTTATTAATGAAAAGCAAATAATTTCTCCTCTTTCTCCTTCTCCCATGCAGAAATGTGGTGCTGCTCACAGCTTTTCTGAAGCCAGCAGTGTGGATCCGGCTGTTGGTCTGGAGATGTTTTCCCAGACTGAAAACTCACACCTGCCTAAGGACTGTTTTGGAGAAAGTAGGAATCTTTTCTGTATTGTGCTAACACCAAATGAACCAGTGTTAAAAAGTATCCACTTGGAACATGTCCAAATTAGCAGAATCTGTTTTCCTGCTCATCCCAGTGTTGACATCTGCCTTTGATTACCTGACCATCTCCTTAGGCTCCATTGACTCTCATGCTTTATCCTGCTACCTTTTCAGATTCATGAAGAGTGTTTCTGATGCAAAGCAGTGAACAGGGAGTGTAATTGTAATATCTCTGCAGTGGAATAAAGTGTAATAATCAGTAAAAATAATAATTGACTAACCTACTAGTAAGATACTCTCTCTTTTCAAAACAAAAAGGAGAATGCAGAAAATAAACATTTTTTTAGATAGAAGTAAAGTCTTTTTTTGTTGTGCCCGCCAGCCTTTCTGCAGAAGGGCACAAAAGCAACTCTCTTTTTCCCATGTATGAGTTGCTCTATTAAAAGAGATTAATTTTGCATACAAGTTTTTTCTTTTCTTTAGCTTTAGATCATTTCAACCACAGCATCACCTCATAGGTAAAACAGCACATTCTTTCTCTAGTCTGTAGAAGTTCTCTTTAAGATGTCCTATACTTTTTTGATTTCATGTCTCAGCATTTTCCATGGAACCAATATACTGTTCTTTCTCTTTTCAGATTGTGGTAAATGTTTCCCATGTTGTGTAGTGGATATCACCAAGTTTCCAGGCAGAAATTGGTGGAACTTGAGGAAAACCTGCTACAGAATTGTTAACCATAGCGGGTTTGAGTATTTTATGGTTTTTGTGATAGTATTGAGCAGTGCAGCACTGGTAAATTGCATTTAATTTCTCTAATTTTGAATAGATTGTTGCCAGTAAAGGAAAATAATAGTATTTAATTGTTTTTTCTACTCTGACCTTCCTTCCCACAGGGAGAGAGAAAAGTGTAGTAAATGTATCCCTTAAAAGCGATAAGGCTTTCCCCCACTTAGATAAGATATTTAAATATATGGATTTAACTAAATGGAATTGTAGTTTTTCATGGAACATAGTTCTTCATACACTTGTGTGTTAATTACAAGGCTAAACCAGAGTCTGATATTAGTTTGCACTTTTAAATAAAATAATAACACTTCTACAGGTTTAAAGCATTTTCAAAACATTATGATTAGAATCTAAACGTGAAGTTGGCTGTAAACTCATAGGTGAGGTAACTTCATTGCTACCCTGATCAGACCCATTTCTACTCAAGAATAAGAGAACTTTTATGATTTGAAAGCATATTCACTGTCTACTAAAAGTAATTTGTTAAACGAAATATTTTATAATGCAGAAGGAACATAAACAAATAGTCTGAAAGGGATCTATGTGGTAAATATCAGAATTTTCCAAATCAAATCTGCTCTGTGTACGTTAAGTTCAGGTTGGTCACTGAACCGTAGATTTAAACTGTCTGCTTTTAAATTCCCATGGCAAAGTGTCCAAGGGAAATCCCTGGGATTCCTGTGAGGGCTCCTCTCTATTCATGTGGAACCAAGCTGAAGTAAGGAAGGAAACTGAGTTATTCTTTAATGTCCTCTAGGTTCTGACTAAGTTGAACACAAAGCTAATTGATACCCAGGTGCAAAAATTACACAAAACAACATTTTCTTGTCATCAAAGATGTTTAGCAGTGAGAACTTTCACCTTTCTAAGATATTGTTGTCCTTTTGCAAAAAGAGACTTGTCCATTTTTTGTTCATTTGTTTTCTTTGTTTATAAAGTTGTATGCTGATAGGGAATTTTCTGGACCAGTTAGAACAAAGGGACACCATGGTGTCCTTGCCTTGAAAGGAAATTAAATGAGATGGTGATCACAAACAGAATGCACAGAAAAGTCCTTGGTAAATGCTCAGTGCTCAGAGCAAAGGAAGAGTAGTTAGGAACTTAAGTAGATTCTAACTTTTTAAGGTAGCAGC
>NW_020908607.1:0-390 GCF_003984885.1 Neopelma chrysocephalum | reverse complement strand
TGGACAGAAATTCCTTTCTCTGGGTATTCCTTCTTGCTATTACTGTGTAGTCTCATGAAGGAAATATGAGTGGATACATTTGCATCCATGAGAAAAATTGTCATTTCTGCAGTTCCCAGAAGTTGGAAGTTCCAGTGCTGATAGATTTCAGTCAAAAGCCTTTCAAGAGCCACAGTGCTCAGCATTTTAAAGGTTGTCAGGCCTCTTTCTGAGTGACTGCATGCAGGAGGTCTATCAGCTGATGAGAGCAGGAATAGTCTTTAGCCAGGATAATGCTGTTTGTTCCATATTAAGTTTCTTATTGACATCCAGAAACTGCATTAGTTTATTTGCTGTTGTTTGTGAGAGTTAATAGACACACATCAGATTTCCACAGTGTTTCCTCTTGGC
>NW_020908606.1:0-407 GCF_003984885.1 Neopelma chrysocephalum | reverse complement strand
CCAGGAAAAATGGTCTAATTGCAGGGAAAAGGGTTTTATCTGCAGGGGAAAATGCTCCAACTGCAGGGAAAATGATTTAAATGCAGGGATAAATCATTTAAATACAGGGAAAAATGATTTAAATGCAGAGATAAATTATTTAAATACAGGGAAAAATTATTTAAATGCAAGGGAAAATTATTTAAACGTCAGGAAAAATGAAGGGAAAAGGGTTTTATCTGCAGGGAAAAATGCTCTAATTGCAGGGAAAAATTATTTAAATACAGGGGAAAAATATTCAAATGCCAGGAAAAATGGTCTAATTGCAGGGAAAAGGGTTTATCAGCAGGGGAAAATGCTCCAAATGCAGGGAAAATTATTTAAATATAGAGCAAAATTATTTAAATGCAGGGGAAAATGATTTAAAT
>NW_020908605.1:0-377 GCF_003984885.1 Neopelma chrysocephalum | reverse complement strand
TGGGGCGTCCGCGGGGTCTCTTTAGGGCCGAGGCCTCTCTGGGGGGGGTCTCCATAGGCGCTGCGGGCTCTCTATGGGGTCTCTGTAGGGTGCCTGAAGGGTCCCTGCGGGGTCCCCGGGGCCGCCGGGCGGGGGCCGCTGATGGATTCCCGCACTTGTCTCTTAATCTCCGGCGCGATCGATTCGCTATTTCCCTTTGTTGCCAGAAACTTCGATCGGGGCCGGGAGCGGGGGGTCGGGAGGGTTTAGGGGGCTCGGGGAGGGGGGTCCCGAGGGGGAGGATGAAGATGAAGGAACCGCGGGCTCGGCCCGAAGCCGGAGCCGTCGGGAAAGTTCGGAACTCACCGCGGGGCGGCCCCGCATCGGGCCCGGCGGGA
>NW_020908604.1:0-393 GCF_003984885.1 Neopelma chrysocephalum | reverse complement strand
CTACCTTGATTCACCTTAGATAACTGGGTCTATAAGCAATAGGCAATGTGTTAGATCTAATACAACCAGCCTTCCTCACACTAAGGTCTCAGGGATTATTTAATGCTTTCAGCGGAAGTTTTGACCCCATGACCTCCAGATATCCATTGGCACCTAAATTATTCTGCTTATCCAATGGGAAAACCACCAAGAGAATAACCAAACCAGCAGACTAAGTGGATAGGAGGCACCCAAGTGCACTCCCAAGCACAAATCCAACCATCCCCTGGGCTGCATCCAAACCAGCGTTTGGGCAGCAGGGCAAGGAGGACGATTCTCCCTTTGTTCTCTGCTCTCATCCCACCCAGAGCACTGCGGCCACCTCTGGGAACCACGGCAGCTATGGACCTGGCA
>NW_020908603.1:0-419 GCF_003984885.1 Neopelma chrysocephalum | reverse complement strand
ATCAAAACTCAGAACCCTGACTGGTATGACCTGGAAGTTATGATGGATACTTCATTAGATCAAACAGAGAAGGAGATGGTAAAAAGAGCTGCTCGAACTGCAACTGAGATGCTAAAAACCTCTGGGCAGTTTCCAGGGGAAGATATTAAGGATATCTTCCCCCCCGACGATCCCAAATGGGATCCTAACGTGGCAGCAAATCTGGAAGCATTGAAACGTTATCAAGACTGGGTAATTTATGGATTCTGGCATGGGGTTCCGAAGGTGATAAACTGATCCAAAATGTGTGAGGTTGGACAAGATGCAAATGAATCACCCACAGATTTTCTGAACAGGTTGAAGGATGTCATCAGGAAATATACTGACATTGACAGAGTCAGATCTGGGAAAGAAAAACCTGGTGTACTTATTTGTGGGGA
>NW_020908602.1:0-3465 GCF_003984885.1 Neopelma chrysocephalum | reverse complement strand
TCTGTGGCTGGGTTTTGGTAGCTGGGGGGGCTACAGGGGTGGCTTCTATTAGAAGCTGCCAGAAGCTTCCCCTGTCCCGTGGAGCCGTTGCCAGCCGGCTCCAGGACGGAATTCCTGCCGCTGGCCAAGGCCGAGCCAGTCAGGAGTGACAGTAACAACTCTGGGATAACATATTTAGGAACAGAAGGTTTTGGCGCAGAAGGAATTCCAGCCAGGGAAGAGCGGAGTGAGAACATGGGAACAGCAATGCAGACCCCAAGGGCAGTGCAGGAGGAGGGGCTGGAGGTGCTCCAGGCGCTGGAGCTGAGGCCCTGCAGCCCGTGGGGCAGAGCAGGGTGGGGCAGCTGTGCCCCTGCAGCCCCTGGGGGAGCATCGGGGTGCAGAGACCCCCCTGCAGCCCATGGGGGAGCATCGGGGTGCAGAGACCCCCCTGCAGCCCATGGGGGAGCATCGGGGTGCAGAGACCCCCCACAGCCCATGGAGGCTCCCACGCTGGAGCACGTGGATGCAGGAAGGGGGCTGTGACCCCGTGGTAGGCCCAGGATGGAGCAGGGTCCTGGCAGGGACCTGCAGCCCATGGAGAGGGAAGCCCAGGCTGGAGCACGCTTTTCCTGGGCAGGACTCGTGGCCCTTGTGGGGGACCCACGCCAGTACAGCTCATCTGTGAAGGACTGACCCCAAGGAGCAGTGACCCACGGGACAGCAGGTTGGGAAGAGCTGCTGCCCGAGGGATGGACTCACACTGGAGAGGTCCATTAAGGACTATCTCCCGTGGGAGGGACCCCATGGGAGCAGGGGAAGGACTCCAACTCCTCTCCCTGAGCAGCGGCAGAAACAACAACTGGGGGGCAGGAGGGAGAACATGGAAGGAAAGGTGGGGGAAGGTGTTTTTAAGACTTTTATTTCTCACTCTTTGGCTCTTATCCTGTTAGTAATAAATATAAGTACTATCCTCACTTTGAGTCTGTTTTGCCCATGAAGGTGATCAGTCACTGACCTCTCCCAGCTCTTATCTCTTCTCATGAATTCTTAGCTTTTTTTTTTTCTCTCTCCTCTGCCCAGTTGCAGAGGGAGAGTGAGAGAACGGCTTTAGTGGGTACCTGGTATCTGGCCAGGGTCAACCCACTACAAGAATATAAAAAGAAGTAATTTTTTGGTCTTGTTCTGATGCGGTTAAGAAGCTGGAAAAACAAGACTGGTGCAGGGAGGTCCGAAGCACGGCTTTGTGTCTGGATGATGGAGACATCACATTTAGAGGGAGACGGACTCTGCAGTTGCTTTCCTAGACTTTGTCCCACCTTAATGGTGTTTTTCCACCCACAGCAGCATTGCTGGGAGATGTTGCAGTGGCACATCCACCCTTCTCTGCCAGGGCAGCACCTTGGCCCTTCCCACCCCACCATGGATTTACCATTCCTGTGGCAGGGACTGGTCCCCACCTGATATCCTTATGGGAAATGCAGCTCCTGTAGGTGGCTTTTCATGGTTCCACCACAGGCTGGCACAGATGCTGATCCAGCTTTTAGAAATTGTGTGGTCTATGTGTTCTGGATAAAGCTGTCCCACCTTTGCACGTTGTGACCCAAGGGAGTTTCAGGGGCCAGTTTTTGTATCAAAAGCACTCAGTACTAAAATGTACCAAGTTCCTCCTGTGCACAAATCTGCATGAGCTCAATGCCCTGTATACCCACACAGGCTTTTCTGTCTCGAATCCTGCTGATTCCGTGCCCGGGACTGGATTTATTTCAGCAGCTAAATGGTTCATTGGAGGACTAATTGGCTCTGAGAACTCCAGTCCTTTGCGACAGATTATTGGCGTGCTGGCAGGAGCAGCTCCCTTCCTTCCCTTCCCCCTTCATTATAAAAACAGGAACTGTAGAGAAACCAAATACCACACGGCCCCTGTGCCGAGCCCGTCAGTGCTCCAGGCTCGGGGTTCAGCACAGAAAGTCCCTTTTATATTTGAGAAGCGGAGGGAGAAAATTCTGGAAGCGCGAGAACGCGGCGATAGCTGGGATGAACTGGGAGCCCTTAGGAAAGGACTGGGAGGTGCTGGGATAAACTGGGAGCCCCGAGGAAGGAACCGGGGCCCTTCCGCCATTTGCGTAGCGCTGAGGGCAGGGTGCTTACGCCATTTGCGTAGCTTTACGCAGTTTACATTACCTCATGCCTTGCCGTTACCGGTGCCCTCTTACGCCATTTGCGTAGCCTTACGCAGTTTATGTAGCTCTCCTCCTTTGCCGTTACCGGTGCCCTCTTACGCCGTTTGCGTAGCGCTGAGGGCAGCGGCATTAGGAGCGGACTGGGGCGCACTGGGATAGACTGGGAGCCCTTAGGAAGGGACTGGGATAAACTGGGAGCCCTTAGGCTTTTGGATAAACTAGGATAAACTGGGAGCTCTTAAGAGGGGACTGGGTCCTTCCTTTCGCCATTTGCATAGCGCTGAGGGCAGCGGCGTTAGGAGGGGACTGGGATGGACTGGGAGCCCTTAGGAGGGAACTGGGAGCCCTTAGGGAGGGACTGGGGCAAACTGGGAGCTTTTTGGAGAGGACTGGGATGAACCGGGAAAGGTCCGCGAGCCCTTAAGAAGCCACCGGGGTCCTTCCGCCATTTGCGTAGCGCTGAGGGCAGGGCCCTTGCGCCATTTGCATAGCCTTACGCAACTTACGTAACTCCCTCCACTGCCGTTACTGGCGTCCCCTTACACCGTTTGCGTAGCGCCGCGGGCATTGCCGGCCCTCTTACGCAATTTGCGTAGCGCCGCTCCTTTGCCGCCCGCGACTCCGCCTTACGCTGTTTGCGTATCCCTGCGCCGTTTGCGCGGCGCGGCGGGGGCGGACCCGTATCCCCGCGTGCTGATGTTTATTTATCAGTGTCCGGGCGCTCGACCCCTCAGCCCCACACACCCACGGGCCCCACGCCAGCGCGGGGGAAAATCCCGGGGGTGTCCAAAAGCTCCTCCAAGAGTCAGTTTATGGCTTTGCAGAGGGCTCTGGGGAGTCACCGAGGGGCTGAATGTAAAGAGAGAAAAATTAAAGCTTTGGGGGGGGGGAAGTATAAAAATTGCATTTCTGTTTTCCCGAGGAGCCGTGGGTGTTTTTAGGCAGCTGCCTGCAGAGGCCGACGCCATTTCGTGAGGCGGCATTAATGCAGCGGGAGGAGACTTGTTGTGCTGCTCATGGAAATTCGGATTTTAAGGTTTTTCTCCTTGGTTTGAAGCTTCTTCATTCTTCCTTCACCCTCTTTCAGAGCAAAGGCTTTAATTTTTAAACTTAAGGGGAAAAAATTAATAACAAGTGAGTAAAATTAGGGGGAAAAGTTCTTCTGAAGAGATTACAATGTGCAAGCAAAATCAGTTGTCTGTCCAGGAGAGAAAAAAATATTAGAGGTGTAAATTGGCTCCAAAAATGCCCCTGAGTGTTATCGGTAACAAGAGCAAAACTCTTTTAAAGTTTTACAAAAGTT
>NW_020908601.1:0-387 GCF_003984885.1 Neopelma chrysocephalum | reverse complement strand
CTCAGGGGGGCGCGAGGACACAAATAGCCCCTCAACCACGCTCCATCTTGCGCCAAACACTGCGCCCAGTCACCCCGTAACTGGGGAACCTCCGGCAGAACTCGTCCCTTCCAAAATTCAAAATCAATGTACTCCCTTAAATTGGATAACCCTCACAGTTACACACCCATTACCCTTATTAAATCAATGTGAACAGATAATCAAAGTTACACCATCTACGGAAATAGACACAAATACCATATATTTGATAGTCTCTCATCTTTCGGCTGTGGCAAGGGGAATTTTTGTAGCTCCCACACTCCTGACGGGGTTGACGAACTCCAACATCGCCATCTGTCTAACTGTCCACCTTCCTCCCTTACAGCTGGAGGACCGCTTCCCGGTGGC
>NW_020908600.1:0-1357 GCF_003984885.1 Neopelma chrysocephalum | reverse complement strand
CGCCTAAACTCCACCTGTTATGAATATTGATAATGTATGTTGCAATTCTATGAATATACATGCAGATATGTTGTAATCACTTGTAAAAATCATATATAAACCTGTTCCTTTATTGATAAGGTGGAGCAGTTTTTCCAGGATGACCTGACTGTTCCCCGGGCACTCCGGAGGCCCGCGTAATAAAGTACCTCCTGCTTAAAGGCTACAATTTTTGTCTCTAAGCAGTTTCTTTTGTTCGTGCCTTTTGGGGCAAAATCTTGGCATCATTTTGGCGAGCCAGGCAGGAGCGGCTAGCCTCCTCGACCCTGTGAGTCCCGGGGGGCTCGTGACGCTTCTGGGGCCCCTCCGACGAGATTTCTGTCGGCGAAGTCTCCCGACCCCTTGGAATCACGAGTCGACGGACACGAACCGCCTGCTTCAAATTAAGAGGTACTTATGCTCTAAATTGTGATTTATAGGGAAAAGCGCTTGGTTCGGTAGGGGAGTACAGGACGCTGTATCCCGGGGAAAGTCGGGGGACGCTCCGACGCACTAAAACCCCAACTGCAGGTTAAAGTCCTGCTAGATACTTTGTTGCGGGTTGGAGGCCCAGCAACTGCAGGTTAAAAGTCCTGCTAAATACTTTGTTGCGGGTTGGAGGCCCAGCAACTGCAGGGCAAAAGTCCTGCTAGATACTTTGTTGCGGGTTGGAGGCCCAGCAACTGCAGGAATCACACTGTTGTATTTGCCTTTGCTCCGACACGAACCCCAATTTTAGGTTAAAGTCCTACCGGGTGCTCTGTCTGTGTTAAGAGGCTCCGGGTTGGAGGCCCGAAATCATATCGGTGTGATTTCCTTTTATGTTTAAAGTGCTTTTGTTTTAACGTGTATGCTTTTTGGGTGGAATTTGTGTGAGAGACTGTTGTTACAGTGTTGTGGGAAGGAGGTTTTAGGACCCGGGGAATCTCTAGTTCTACTGGAGAATCCCTGGAATGCGGTGTGTAGAGATAAGAAACCGCTGTGTGTCTTTGCTGTGTTTTTGTTAAGGAACTGCTATATGTCTGTGCTGTGTTTCTTTTGGGTTTCTGTTACTTCTGTGATAAATAGGTGGCAGGAGCTTAAGAGAGATACAGTGGAGAGCTTTGCTATTTGTGATATTTTAGTTGCTATTAGTGGTGTTTTATTTGTCTCTTGACGTGGAGCTGTTTTTGAAATACTCTACAACACAGTTTATCACATACACGTGTTGTGGAGTGTTTTAAAGATAAGTCTGTGTTAGAAGTTGTAGTTTGATTCTGCTCTTGAGAGTGTGTAGGTGGATGTGGACGTGAGTTTGAGACACACACATTTGCACACCTTTAGGAGCAGAGAGTGCCTT
>NW_020908599.1:0-1310 GCF_003984885.1 Neopelma chrysocephalum | reverse complement strand
TTTGTCTGCTACCATTGTGTCTGATGTGATACAGAAATGCTCAGTTTGTCAGACAATCAAAGAGCAGGCGCTAAAAGTAGTTCCCCTGGGGTCCCTGAAGAAAGGGACAAACAGTGCAGAGATGTGGCAGTTCAACTTTATTGGGCCATTACCTGAGCACTGAAGGCAGCAATACGTGTGTACCACAGTAGGTACATCCTCTGGAGTTCTTGAAGCTGTTCCCAGCCAGTATGCAAATGCATTTACCACTGTTAGAATGTTAGATACCATTGAAACCTGTTATGGGACTCCAGTAGAAATACAAACAGATAAAGGGTCACACTTTCAAAACCATCTGGTACAAAAATGGGCAGATGAGCGGCAAGTGCTTTGGGTGTGGCACCTGCCTTATCACCCTCAGGGGGTGATCGACCTGGTGGATCTGTTTGGTGGAGGGTTCCTGGGCGGAATATGGGACAGGCATGAGCAGACTGACAGGGTTTTGTTTTTCAGAGGAAAGATGTGATGTCACAGGAAGGATGTGATGTCACAGGGGAGGACATGATGTCACAGGATGGATGTGATGTCACAGGGGAGGACATGATGTCACAGGATGGATGTGATATCACAGGGCAAGTGTGATGTCATATGATGGATGTGACATCATAGCGGAGCTGTGGTGTCACAGGAAGGATGTGATGTCACAGACGAGGGTGTGACGTCATATGGGAGATGTGATGTCACAGGGGTGATAGGATATCACGAGGGAGATGTGATGTCATATGATGGATGTGACATTACATCCTTCCTGTGACATCACATCCTTTCTGTGATGTCACATCCATCATATGACATCACACATCCCCTGTGACATCACATGTCTCATTTGACATCACACCTGCCCTGTGACATCACATCCTTCATGTGGCATCACATCTCTGCTATGACATCACAGCTCCCCTGTGACATCACATCTCCCCTATGACATCACAGCTCCACAATGATATCACACCCCTCATATGACATCACATCTCTCCTGTGATATCATATAATTCTTGTGACGTCACATTGTCCCCATGACATCACAGCTCCCCCTTGACATCACTGTTCCCCTGTGACATCACATCTCCCATATGGTGCCACATCCATCATATGACATCACACCTGCCACATGACATCACATCCATCCTGTGACATAACAGCTCCGCTATGACATCACATCCTCCCCGTGGCATCCCATCCTCCCTGTGATGTCACAGCCTTCCTGTGACATCACATCTCCCATATGACATCACATCCATCATACTTTGATATCATATTATCCTGGTGAC
>NW_020908598.1:0-3586 GCF_003984885.1 Neopelma chrysocephalum | reverse complement strand
AGGACATCCCTCCCAGAGCCCAGGCCCTTCTCCTGGGGGTCACTGCAGAGCTGAGCAGATCCAGGTCACCTCCCATTCCTCTGCCAACCCCCTGGGCCTGCTCTGGGCCCTGCAGGTCCTTGCCTTGCTCTCAAGGGCTGTGGGGGTGCTTAATGGTCAGGGTTTGGGGTTTAGAGCTCAGGGTGGGGATTAGGCAGAACTTTGGGAGGTTTGTTGTTCTGCTGGCAGTGTCTGGTTCATGATTAGAAGAGGGTTTGGGACTAGGTTAAGATTAAAGCTTGGCTTTTCATACTGATATTACAGGTTTGGGACTGGGGTGGGCATTAGAGGACAAAGAAGAGTCTGGAGTTCTGGGTTTGGGCTTTTTCTGGCTTGAAATTAGAGCAGTGGATTCCTTTCAATGGGAGGGGCAGCACTTTTGGGTAATGTTGGAGCCTGAGGTTACCAAGTGCATAAAGGTCCATCAGACATGTGCACAGTCAGTGTTTCAGCACCCTCAGCATTACCTGAACCTGGATTTACCTCATCAAAATCTTTTCTCTCTGTTGGCCAAGCCCCTCTTTCCTTCCCCAATTATCTTATCCCTTTTGTCCCAGTTCCTCCTAACCTCCACAAATCTTTCGTCAGGATGGGCTCAGCTTTGTGATGATGCTGTGCAACCTCATGGAATCAAGGAGCCACTGTGAAACTGCAGAACCTCATGGAATTACAGGGCCATTGTGACCCTGGGGAAAGCCGTGGAATCAAGAGGCCACTGGGACACTCCAGGGCCCCATGGAGCCAAAGGAACCCAGGGCCAGTGGACAACCTCCTGAAATAAAGGGGCCATTGTGACACTGCAGAAATCCATGGAATCAGGAGGCCATTGTGGCACTGCAGAGCCTCTTGGAAACAAAGGAGCACAGGGACACTGAAATCTGGTGGAAACAAGGGACCATTTTTACATGTGGGGCCTCATGGAAGAAAAGGAACCCTGAGACCTTTTGGAACCTCATGGAACCAAGGGGCCATTCTGACACTGAGGAACCTCATGGACTCAAGGGGCCACTGTGACACTCTGGGGCCTTATGGAACCAAAGCAACCCTGAGACATTTCAGAGCCTCCTGGAACCAAGGGGCCACTGTGCCTCCCCAGAACTCCATGGAATCAAGCAGAGCCGCTGCCTCCCCCCCGCCGCCACACAGACCGGAGTCGCCGGCTCTGCCCTGCTTGGCCCCCTCTGGAGTCAGCGTGTTCTTGGGCAGCACAACTGATCTCAGACCAGAGAGTTTCCCAGATTTTGCTTTGCCCCCTCTTTTCCCCAGGGACAGGGCAACCTCTTTCCATGGCCCCTCTGCTCACACAGGGTGTCCTGCTCTTCTCCTGGCACATCCCATCTCCCCACAGAGCCTTTCCCCAGGGGAACACGTCTGTGCTGGCCTGAGCAGCCCTTCCTGCACCCCTACCTGTGCTCCCCACAGCCCCCGAGCTGGGGGGGGCTGCTCTGCAGAGCAGGGGGGCTGTGGGGCCCGGGGCCATGGGGGACTCTGTTGGGCTGTGCTGCTCCAGCTGGGAGGCAGAGCCAGCTGATGGTGCTCCCTGCCACTGACCACCTCCCACAGACGCTCCTGTGTGGCCATGGAGGGGGCTCAGAGGGGCCCTGCCTTGTTCCAGAGCTGGGACATGGCTTTGGGGACTGCTCTTGATCAATCCGTGGAAGTTCACTGAGGTCAAGAGAAGTCACTTGCAAGAGTTTTCCTTGTACCTGCTGTGTCCCCTGGGCTTGCAGAGCTGTTTGCCACTTCACTGCAAGATTTAGTACTTGATCTCTGGGTGACTCCACCCTGGGCAGGATTCTGCTCCAGGCCTCCATTCACTGCTGACTGTATGGGACGGGCTGTCCCTGCAGATCCTCTGTGCTCTCCTGCACTTCCTGATTTCCTACAGACAAGTCCTCACCTGCCATCAGAGCCCTCACAAGCTGTAGACCCCCAGGCAGGTGACTTGGAGATCATTTGTCATCTGCATTGGCCATCGGCCACCAACACACAACATCTGAACCAGCCCTCAGTCCCTGAAGTCCCTGTGGGTCCCTGACATTGCTGCACTGTCTCCGTGGACAAACAAGCAAAGCAACAAGACTTTTGAGTGTCTATTCCTTGGACTTCTTCCCAATACCAGTGTTGGGAAAAGACCTCAGCCTTTAGGAAGTGCCTGGAGGGGAAGCCCTTTGCTGCTGGAACTGCTGTTGTGGAGCCCAGCCCTGTCCCAGCAGTGCCCAGGACCTGTCCCTGCCTGTGCTCACAGGCCTGACACACAGCAGGACAGTGACTGAGCTGCCAGAGCACTCAGGCCTTGGGCATGGACAGGAAAGGAGAGGGTGAGAGTGCAAAGGGAGCAGCTCTGAACAGACCCAGTTCTGGTGCTCCCTGGCAGTGCTGGGACTCTTTTCCCCTCCACATCTGCAAACATGGAAACGTCCTCCAGCTTCAGGGGAGGTCTTGGAGGAAGAATCTGGAAAAATGAATTTGTGTACTTTCTTACACTCAGAGATTTTGATTCCTCATGTACAAACTATCACAGGGAGGATGTTTGACAAATACCTTGCTGCACAAATTTTTATTTTGTTTAAATGCACACAAAGCATGATTTCTGATTTCTGTATTTTGTGGGTGGAAAAAAAAGAGGTAGAGAGTGAATTATATATGGGATGAAGAATAAAATTTCTGTGTTAATGACATGAACAGAGGGGAAAAAACAGGAAAGCCCCCCACCCCAAGCACTATCAAAAGCTTTAGAAGGCAGGGTGGGCCCAAAATGTGTTACACAATGAGCGTTCTGCAGAAGAAAAGAGGCAGGTTATTGCTTCTTAAAAAAAACATCCAGTCATCCTTTTCTTTATGGCATCCCTGACCTCCTGGTTCCTGAAGCTGTAGATGAGGGGGTTCAGTGATGGAGGAACCACTGAGTACAGAACTGACACCACCAGATCCATGGATGGGGAGGAGATGGAGGGGGGCTTCAGGTGGGCAAATGCGGCAGTGCTGACAAACAAAGAGACCACAGCCAGGTGAGGGAGGCACATGGAAAAGGCTTTGTGCCTTCCCTGCTCAGAGGGGATCCTCAGCACAGCCCTGAAGATCTGCACATAGGAGAAAACAATGAAAATGAAACAGTAAAATGCTAAAGAGATAGTAAAAAACATTAGCCCAATTTTCCTGAGGTACCCTGAGTGTGAGCAGGACAGCTTGAGGATGTGTGGGATTTCACAGAAGAACTGGCCCAGGGCATTGCCCTGGCACAGGGGCAGGGAAAATGTATTGGCTGTGTGCAGCAGAGCAATGAGAAAGCCAGTGGCCCAGGCAGCTGCTGCCATGTGGGCACAAGCTCTGCTGCCCAGGAGGGTCCCGTAGTGCAGGGGTTTGCAGATGGCAACGTAGCGGTCATAGCACATGATGGTGAGGAGGGAAAACTCTGTTCTAAGAAAGACTATGTAGAGAAAAACCTGTGCAGCACATACTGTGTAAGAGATGGTTGTGGTGTCCCAGAGGAAACTGTCCATGGCTTTGGGGACAGTGGTGCAGATGCAGCCCAGGTCTGTGAGGG
>NW_020908597.1:0-2483 GCF_003984885.1 Neopelma chrysocephalum | reverse complement strand
GTTAGTGTATGTGCAAGAACAACTCCACCGAATAGATAGAGTGGAGAGTTTTCTAATCTCTCCTTGTCTTCTGCGTAAGGGGCTGTGATGATACAGCCCTCCCTCGGGATTTTTTGTTGTTGTTTTTGTTTGTTCGTTTGTGTGTTTGTTTTTTCCTCTGCTGTAAGAGAGGCGAGGTTCTAATTTACAGGTGAGGTACAACAGCTTTCCGTCAGGGATCTATCTGTTTTCTTTTGATTGTTTAAGCAACAGTAACCGCCGTCAACCTTTCCCAAAAATTGTTCTTAAGGTTTGAGACCAGCTACAGTATCGGCCGTGGTTTGTAGGAGACAGATGAAAGGAATTCGGTGTTGAGTTGTATGGTACTGATATGATGATGCTGGGCTTTGAAAGTCGAAAGAGATGGGCTCAGATCTGGTGTGACCGCTGTGGTTTTCTCAGTGGCTGGAACTCCTGGCTTTGCTTGGAAATCAGTGACCGCTGTTCAAAGGGGGAAAACTTAGAGCTAGCTGTGGGTCTCTCAGCTATCAGAAATAAAACCACTACCCTCGAGCAGTGCCTCAGCTTTCGCTCTGTTCTGCCTTTTCTCTCACGGCGGTGAGAGGATGGCAGCGGGAACACCCCGCGCCCCACTGAAGAGATCAGTCAGATCAGATCGCAGCAGGGGAGAAATCAAGGTCCTGCTGCACATCCTTCAAGCAACGGGGGAGAATTCGTCCTGCAGAAGACTTGCAAGCGTAAGGGATTCAGACAATGGGAATTCCTAGATGCACACTTTCAGCACAAACAAAAGTTTTCTGTTTCGCGGTACCGATTACCTATTTATTTTCCAATCCGTACTAATTGAAGGACTTGCAGAGCAGGACCTTCGAGCTGTTCTTTCTCTCGGACGGTGCCGTTCTCAGACACAGACTCAGGGTGTCACTGTTGGCCAAGGCGGAGAAGCAGCTCCGCCGTCGGCTCCTCCCCGGCGCCCGCTCATTGCTGCTCCGCACAGCGCAGAGCAGGGAGAAAAGCAGGAACCGCTCGACTCAGCCGTGCTCCGACCAGCACAGGGATTTCATACATTTATTTCTCTCGGATACCGGTTCAGCTGCTCGGAAAGCCTAATCTAAAGTCGTCCGCAGAATGAAGGTCAGACCGGCAGCCCAGGTCTGGGCAGCTGCTGGGCGGGTCGCGTTGCTGGCAGTGCTCCTGCCGTTGTGCTGCCGGGCGGCGGCGGAGCGGCTCCGCTACTCCATCGCCGAGGAGCTGCCCAGAGGCTCGCTAGTGGGGCCGCTGGCTCGGGACCTGGGGCTCAGCGCCGACGAGCTGCCGGCGCGCAAGCTGCGGATAGTCGCTGGTGACGAAAAACAGTACTTCACTCTCGGGGAAGGTAATACAAATCTGCGGGTAAACGAGAGGATAGACCGAGAGGGCATCTGCGGGGCCGTGTCGCCCTGTGTCCTCCGCTTGGAGGCAGTCATGGAAAACCCTTTCGACATGTTTCCTGTGAGCGTTACTATCCAGGATACCAATGACAACGCGCCACGGTTTAACAAAGAATTCGTTACCATAGAAATGATCGAGTCGACGCCTCCTGGGACCAGGTTCCCACTGGGCAGTGGCAGAGACCCCGACATTGGGGCAAACTCTTTACAAAAGTACGAACTTACCCCCAATCCATTCTTCTCACTTTTAGTGAGGGAGAGTCCTGATGGGACGAAACATGCGGAACTGGTATTGGAGAAAATCTTAGACCGAGAAAAACAGAGAAATCACAATTTGATACTGACGGCGCTGGATGGCGGGGATCCAGTCCGATCCGGGACAGCCCAGATTAAGATTAACGTGACAGACGCAAATGACAACCCACCAGTATTCACCAAAGAGATCTACAAGGTTCGACTGATGGAAAACCTGCCAGAGGGCTCCTTAGCTTTTCAGGTGAAAGCTACTGACAGTGACGAAGGTACAAATGCAGAAATTGTCTACTCTTTCAGTGACATCGGAGACAGTGCTCGCCAGCTCTTCTCTCTGGACCCGAGGACAGGGGATGTGAAGGTTACCGGCCAGTTAGATTATGAAGAAGGGAAATATTATGAAGCGACTGTTGAAGGCAAAGATGGGGGTGGGCTCACTGCACATGCCAAAGTACACATAGACATTACGGACGTAAATGATAATGTGCCAACCCTTTCCCTCCTGCCTATCTTGAACCCGATACCCGAAGACTCAGTCCCGAGCACAGTTGTAGCTGTGATCAATGTCCGTGACAAAGATTCGGGAGAAAACGGAGAAGTGAGCTGTAACATGGACGGAAATCTGCCTTTCAGATTAGAAACGTCATCGGAGAACACCTATAAACTAATAATAGCCAGTGCCCTGGACAGAGAAACAGTGTCCGCTTACAATATCACCATCACTGCAAGGGACCGGGGCAGCCCGGCGCTGTCGAGCGTGGCAGAGCTGGTGCTGGAGGTGTCGGACGTGAACGACAACGC
>NW_020908596.1:0-1712 GCF_003984885.1 Neopelma chrysocephalum | reverse complement strand
AAGTCCCAGACAGTTTTCCAGGCCTCAGAGCCCTCCTTTGGGTCGGTTTCAGAGTGGTTTGAGTTGTCACTGTGGTGCCCATTCTCAATGTTCTGATTTTTGGAAAAGATTAAAGGAGGTAAGGATGAAGCTTTGGGGATTCCCAGGAGTGTTTCACTGAATAAAGCAATAGCTCTAGTAGCCGTGTTTTGGGAAATTATTGCTCCTGGAGATCATTTTAAAGGGGAGATAATTTCTGACCTCAGAATGAAGACTTGAAAGCCCTTTAGTTTCTAAGCAAGTAAAATAATTCCTTGTTGTTCTTTCCCCACTAGGAGTTTGCAGACACCAGATTACTTACAGTATTGCCCTGGATTTTGTGGTCAGATCATTCATGCTGATATTTATTTCTCTCCACACCACTACTTACAGTGGTTTTGCACATCTCAGGACAGACTTTCCTGATTTCATATATGGTAACTGTTTTTTTTCCCTTGGTACATCAAGCACATTAATATTTCCCTTGGTGTGTAATAATAATAAAAATGTAATTTTTTCTAAGCAACACACTTAAAATGCAGCTTCACTCACAGAACTGTATTTGTCAGAGGCAACAGCTAAAGGCCACTAATTTTTGTGGCAGAAGTGAAGAGCTGTGTGTAGCTCTATCCTTACCTTGTGGGCAAGAGCTGGAGCCAGGAAAACTCCAAGAAGAGAAGCAATCACAATCTGAAATGAGTATTTGAATACACAACATTTTAACATTGTACTGCTTATCTTCCATCAAGTTATTTGCTGTCTTTAAATAATTTTTACTTCCATTTAACTTTGTACACAGGATCAGCACTTTCTGCAGGGGGACCTGGCTGAAGAGGATTTAAATATGCAGGAGAATTTTTTAAAATGAGTTTCCATGAGATCATCAATGCACAGAAATTGCCCTGAACCAATAGGTTCTAAAACTTCCCCAGCCCCAGTCCAGTAAACTCTGTGGAAAAAGGTGTTCTGAAATAATTTCTTTGAAAGAGTGAGCTTTTCACCTCGAGCTTTTGATCAGACATTGAGCAGATCGATGAAATGTCCAGGAGCACCTATTGTGAAGAGCTGGAATGTGGGTGCCAACTCCAACTCTGTAGTCAGCAACAATGGGACCTGAGCACCCTCACAGAGATTTCATCCTCCGAATACAGAGCTAATAATCTAAGGGTTGGCACAAGCCTTTCTGTTCAGAGAAATGTGACATTAAATATTTCTATCCCCTTTATAAAGTCAGAGTTTCAGTGACTCATATGCTTGTTATTGTCCAAACTACTGCTGGTCACTTTTGGAGAGATTTAATATTGTTATGAAGATAAATTCTTTTGCGGTAACTATTGTTTAGAATTATTCTCTTGGAGACAATCCCCTGAATATTGAATCAGTCCCAGATTTCATCTCCTTCAAAGGAGGATTTTGACAAGAAAGATCCAAGTATGACTCACAATATTTAACACTAACACTTGGGAATTTATCCTGCACAGTTCCAGGCTGCTGTAAATACCCCGGCACCACCATCCTGCACGTGGAGTCTCTCATGATTCTTCTCCTACGCTCTCAGCACAGCTGTGCCCTCACTTTATGGACCTTGCTGAGACTGTTGACTTGCCTCTGAGTTGTGAAGGAGAGAATATTGTCCTTTGGACATTTCACATGTGTGTGTCACCCCTGAGACAGAGCACTTCTCTCTTTCACGT
>NW_020908595.1:0-333 GCF_003984885.1 Neopelma chrysocephalum | reverse complement strand
TGATGCCTTAAGCCCCCTAATGTTTTTTTATTTTTCTAATTTTGTAAGCCTTACAAGTTTTATAGGTAATAGAAGTAGATCTTAGAAACAAACCCCTTTCTCCCTCCTCCCCTAGCACCCCTTAGTTTATACATTCCTTAATCCTCTCACCCCATTCCATACTCCCCATATCAACCCTATTCCCATATCCAGTAGAAGATGTTTTGTCTCTTGTCAAGGCAAGCCTGTCTTGTTTGGAGAACGCTTGTATCTTGGCCTAAACCGCAGGACAGAGTCAAGGAACTGGGTGACTCTGCTCTCTGTACCCCGAAGATGATGAAGGATGATGAAGAG
>NW_020908594.1:0-427 GCF_003984885.1 Neopelma chrysocephalum | reverse complement strand
GTGACTCTGCTCTCTGTACCCCGAAGATGATGAAGGATGATGAAGAGAGGGTCCCAACAAGCACCCCAGACCCAATTCTGGGAGGTGGGCCGGGGGGTGGACCAGAGCAAAAGTTACGGGGAGGACACACTTGGGATTGGCCAGATATTGTTATATATTGTAACATCTCGGACACAGCAGGCGCGTGCGTCCTATACCATCAATTGCCTTGGCACGATTAAACCCTTTCCTTATCTCACCCTAATTAACGGCTCCTGGATTTTTTCTTAGCACCAGCTGAGCAGGCATCACCCCAGACCCAATTCCTGAAGGGGCGTGTCGGGGGGCAGAACGGGGCAGAAGAGGGGGTGGACAAATCTGGGATTGGATGGACCTTATTATGATGCCTTAAGCCCCCTAATGTTTTTTTATTTTTCTAATTTTGTAA
>NW_020908593.1:0-433 GCF_003984885.1 Neopelma chrysocephalum | reverse complement strand
GCAGGGATCCACTGCAGCTTTAGAAATGCCCTCTAATTTTGTCTCTCACTCGCTCAGGTATCCCGAAAGATGACAGCCACAGCGTGTGACTCCAGTCAGAGCCTCAGTGACAGTGAGTACGGGGATTACTGGGGTTCCAGCCCCACGCCACACAACTCACCTATAGTTTATGGCTTTCTTTTTCATAGTTGACTCGGAGTAACCTCGTGACTGCAGGAACCACCTCACGAAGGGACGACTGACCCGGATTGGTTGCCTTGAACTGTCCTTGTCTGCAATCTCCGAGTATTAAAAGGATGAGCAACGAGGTGCTGAGCTTTAGTGGTCGCAGGTACCATCTGGCTAACCTTTGGGAGCATCCGGGCATTGGAGGTGAGTCGGGGAGACAGCAGGAGGAGCAGGGATCCACTGCAGCTTTAGAAATGCCCTCTAA
>NW_020908592.1:0-664 GCF_003984885.1 Neopelma chrysocephalum | reverse complement strand
GTTATGGATCACATCTCAACATGACCCTCCACTGCCATCAGTGCAGATACATGCTCTGTGTATATATAACATACACATATATACATATAATGGATATATATTTACATACAACATCATGTATATGCATACAGTAGCCTATTCATGTATATATGTATACATATATGGATTAATAAGGCGTTAGGAACTGCGTGTCCACATGCCCCTCCGCTGCCATTAATGCAGACCCACATATGTATACACACATACAAACGGCTATATATATATATATGTATGCACACACATATAACGGCATATATTTGCATATAACAACTTATTCAGAGAGTTAGAGAGAGAGAGAGAGAGGGAGACAGATCGATCGATCCACGGGTGCGGGGATGCCGTGAGGGGATGCTGAGAGGATGCCGTGAGGGGATGCCATGACGAGGATGCCATAAGGGCCATGCCATGAAGGGGATGCCGTGAGGGGGATGCCATGAGGGCCAAGCCATGAGGGGATGCCGTGAGGGGGATGCCGTGAAGGGAATGCCATAAGGGCCAAGCCGTGAGGGGATGCCGTGAGGGGATACCATGAGGGCCATGCCGTGAGGGGATACCGGCAGGGCCATGCCGTGAGGGCCATGCCGTGAGGGCCATGCCGTGAGGGGGATGCCGTGAGGGCCATGCC
>NW_020908591.1:0-568 GCF_003984885.1 Neopelma chrysocephalum | reverse complement strand
ACTGTCCCCAAATGTCCCCAACAGCCCCGACGAGGACTCGTGTCAGAAGTTCGTGCCCTTCGTGGGGGTGAGACCGAGGGGGGGACACTGGGGGGGGACTGGGGAGGGACACTGGGGGACACTGGGTGGCACTGGGGGGGACACTGGGGTGGACTGGGGACACTGGGGGGGCTGGGGGGGGCATTGGGAGGGATGTGGAGGGACCCTGGGGGGAGGGGGGGGGGACGGGGGACACTTTGGGGACACCTCGGGGACACCACGGACCAGGGGAGTGGGGGTGTCCCCCCCAGTGTCCCCAGTGCCCCCCCCAGTGTCACCCAGTGTCCCCTCCAGTGTCTCCAGTCCCCCCCAGTCCCCCCCAGTGTCCCCAGTGTCCCCTCCAATGTCCCCTCCAGTGTCCCCAGTGTCCCTCCCAGTGTCCCCCCCAATGTCCCTCCAGTGTCCCCAGTCCCCCCCAATGTCCCCAGTGTCCCCCCACATCCCTCTCAGTGTCCCCCCAGTGTCCCCAGTGTCCCCCAGTATCCCCAGTCCCCCCCAACGTGTCTCCCCAGTGTTCCCCCCAGTGTCC
>NW_020908590.1:0-396 GCF_003984885.1 Neopelma chrysocephalum | reverse complement strand
CGCATCCAGCGCGTCCTTCCCCGCACGCTCTCGCCCTACAGAGCTCAAACGCTCCCCATGTCCCGTCCCAGCCCAGCCGGGTCCCGCAGCACACGCGGAGCGGGGATCCATCACCTGCCTGCACTGCCGGTGCCCATGGATCGCACGGCTCTGGAGGATCCCATGGATCGCACGGCTCTGAGCATCCCATGGATCACACGGCTCTGAGGATCCCATGGATCGCACAGCTCTGGAGGATCCACACCCGCGCAGGGATATGGAGCACACGGAACAGAAGCTCCTGCCAGGTTATAGCCCACAGAAGAATATTAAAGGTTACGGAGACCAAACGGTCCCAGGGTCTCGCGACTCCGCTGCTGGAAAAAATCCAGGGTAAAACAATTAGAGAACTTGCCC
>NW_020908589.1:0-637 GCF_003984885.1 Neopelma chrysocephalum | reverse complement strand
TCCCTCAGCATCCCTCAGCATCCCTCAGCATCCCTGAGATCCCTCAGGATCCCTCAGCATCCCTCAGATCCCTCAGGATCCCTCAGCATCCCTCAGCATCCCTCACCATCCCTCAGATCCCTCAGCATCCCTCAGATCCCTCAGCATCCCTCAGCATCCCTGAGATCCCTCAGCATCCCTCAGCATCCCTCAGCATCCCTCAGCATCCCTCAGATCCCTCAGCATCCCTCAGATCCCTCAGGATCCCTCAGCATCCCTCAGCATCCCTCAGATCCCTCAGCATCCCTCAGCATCCCTCAGATCCCTCAGGATCCCTCAGCATCCCTCAGCATCCCTCAGATCCCTCAGATCCCTCAGATCCCTCAGCATCCCTCAGCATCCCTCAGATCCCTCAGATCCCTCAGCATCTCTCAGCATCTCTCATCCTCCCGCCTGCCCGGCGCCGCGGGGCACCCACGGGCTGGTGGCCACAGGCTGGGAATGGCCACATGGGTTGGTGGCTGTGGGGCAGGAAAGGCCAGGGCAGGTGGGTGGCTGTGGGGTGGGAGTGGCTGGCGTGGTTTGGTGGCTGTGGGATGGGGGTGACTGGTGTGGTTTGGTGGCAGTGGGTGGAAGCGGCCAGGGCGGGTGGGTGGCT
>NW_020908588.1:0-1478 GCF_003984885.1 Neopelma chrysocephalum | reverse complement strand
CTGCTTTCCTCCATTTTAGAATAGAATAGAATAGAATAGAATAGAATAGAATAGAATAGAATAGAACAGAATTCTGTGCTGATTAAGGAGCTTATTTAACACTGCAGGATGCCCTGGCGGGTCCTTCCTGCGCTGGAGAGAGCCTCGGGCTCAGCACGCCACTGGTACTCAAGGGCTGTTCTTAGGACAACTCAAACTGCCCCGTGTACAATGATGCTGTAGATGTGACAATGGTTAAGTGTATCCATAGCTCTTGTGACAGCTGTGTTGACTACCCCCTGCATATTTACTTTGTGACTTCACTCCTTATTGAACACAGAACACCCTCATTTTCTCCTCTTCTCTGCCTGTCTTTCAGCATAAAGGAGTAAGTAAGAAGGAACAACAACTAGAGATTCCTTCTCTGGGCTTGTGTCCTTTCAAATACTCCCTCAGTGTCTATTTAAGCCTTATTTTGCCAGCCCATGTGCCACATGTGACAGCTACTCACCTTTGCTAGACATATCCTCAAGGTGAATGCAAGAATAGTTCTTGTAATTCCTGTTCTCTTGCAACTGAATGGATTTGGGGAAAAGAGCTGCATCCCCCAGGTTGTTTCAAGACTCAACTGCAATTACAGCCAAGTTTACTTACGCAGAACTGGAACAATTCAGTTGGGAATGTGGGTACCCTGGAGATCCCTCTATAGTCCGGGGAAAGAGGAGGCCAGGCCAGTGCTGTTCACTGGTGTAGGTTATACTGGGAGCCATGTTGCACAAATTTAAATGCCTCACTTAAAGGCTTAAAAAATGCTGAGCATCCATTGATTGTGCTGTGCACCTTCTGGAAACGTGGAAATCTAAATTGCTAAAATGTCTAAAATCTGTTTGGTCTGATCTCAGCAGATGACCACTCACTGGTGGAGATGGAGGCATGAGTTGCAGCACTGTTCCATGGTGGTTCCCCAGAAACCAGAGAATTTGTCTTCTAAGACTGTAATAAGCACTAGTTTTTTGTGATCTGTGAATCCCAGGAAGTCAAAGCCATTTTGTTTGTTTACTGACTCCAAACCAAAGGCCCTGCCTTTGGAGCTTATTTGAGATTTTTATTTTATGCTATGAAAGCAGAAGTAATTGTCCTTCTTTAAGCAAACACCAAACCCCAGACTTAAATTAACATCTCTTAATTAAGCAAAGGAGAAATTGTTGTTTGTATTACACGTCAGAACACAAATGTGTTGATGAAGGCAGGAGCTGTATCTCCTCTGTTCCTTTGTCCTGATTCAGCATATGTGCCATGCCTTGGGACACCCCTCATGTCCCCTTTTGTGTTGGTGGTTACCTTGCATTCAGTTGAGCCTCATGCATGAGGCGTCTGCTCCTCTGTCCTCTCAATGCAGCACCTAAGAAACAGTAGAATATGTCCAACCAAATATTCTCATATAAGTTTCTGATTCCTTAGTTTCATAGTCTGGCCTCCTGACTGTAGCTGAAGGTCTT
>NW_020908587.1:0-628 GCF_003984885.1 Neopelma chrysocephalum | reverse complement strand
GTGAAGACAGGGGGTGTCTCACTCCCAGGCTGGCATTTTGGGGAGCAGTTCCATAGAAAGGCTGGAGAGAGCTCCAAAAGGGAGAAATTTTAATCTTCTCTGCTCCTCCCCCCTGCAGGAACCTGAAGAGCCAACCAAAATTGGGTAAGATTCCTGAAACGGTGTTCTCCTGTCCCTGCCTGGCCTGTGGACTGTCCCCCTGGAAGCCCAGGCGTGACCCCTGTTGTCCTGGCCCCGCAGGCTGAGCATCCCTGGCAGGAGGTACGGGTACAACCCCTGCCCTCCGAAGCTGGAGGGGATCCGGCGGCCCCTGAGCCGCACGGCGCTGCTGCAGAGCCAGCGCCGCTCCCTCTCCCTGCAGGCCTCCAGCGAGGTAAGGGGGAACCCTGGGCTGGGAGGGGGACCCTCGGGCTGGGAAGGGGACCCTTGGACTGGGAGGGGAACCCCTGGGCTGGGAGGGGAACCCCCAGGCTGGGAGGGGGACCCCCGGGCTGGGAGGGGGACCCCTGGGCTGGGAGGGGGACCCCTGGGCTGGGAGGGTGCCCTGGCTCTGCCCCTTCCCCCAGAACCGGCTCCGTGACGACCCCGAACCTCAGTTTGGGTGGTTTTCTACCGTTTCTGTTCCCGG
>NW_020908586.1:0-1213 GCF_003984885.1 Neopelma chrysocephalum | reverse complement strand
GGAAGCAGGACCTGGAACTTTGGGAAGCAGCACTCAGAAGTTTGGGAAGCAGGACTCAGAAGTGTGGGAAGCAGGACATGGAATTTTGGGATTCAGGACTCGGATTTTTGGGATGCAGGATCCAGAATTTCCGGAAGCAGCACTCAGAATTTTGGGAAGCAGGACTCAGAATTTCGGGAAGCAGCACTTGGATTTTTGGGAAGCAGGTCTTGCAAGTTTGGGAAGCAGGACTTGGATTTTTGGGACCCAGATTTTTGGGAAGCAGGACTTGGAATTTCAGGAAACAGGACCCAGAATTTTGGGAAGCAGCACTCAGATTTTTGGGAAGCAGCAGTCAGAATTTTGGGAAGCAGGACCTGGAATTTCAGGAAGCAGGATGTGGAATTTCAAGAAGCAGGACTCAGAAGTTTGGGATGCAGGACTTGGAATTTTGGGATTCAGGACTTAGATTTTTTGGGATGCAGGACTCAGCAATTTGGGATGCAGGAGTCAGAATTTTGGGATGCAGGAAGTTTGGGAAACAGAACCTGGAATTTTGGGAAGTGGCCCTCAGAATTTTGGGATGAAGCTCTCGGAACTTTGGGATGCAGGACTCGGAAGTTTGGGAAGCAGGAGCTGGATTTTTGGGATGCAGGAGTCAGAAGTTGGGGATCCAGGATTCAGTAGTTTGGGATTCAGGGCTTGGATTTTTGGGAAGCAGGACTCAGAAGTTTGGGAAGCAGGACTTGGATTTTTGGGATGCAGGATTTGAAAGTTTGGGATGTGGGACCAAGGATTTTGGGATTCAGGACTCAGAAGTTTGGGAAGCAGGACTTGGATTTTTGGGAAGCAGGACTTGGATTTTTGGGAAGCAGGACTTGGAAGTTTGGGATGCAGTTCTCAGCAATTTGGGATGCAGGAGTCAGAATTTTGGGATGCAGGAAGTTTGGGAAGCAGAACCTGGAACTTTGGGAAGTGGTCCTCAGAATTTTGGGATGTAGGACTCAGAAGTTTGGGAAGCAGGAGCTGGATTTTTGGGAAGCAGGAGCTGGAATTTTGGGATGCAGGACTTGGATTTTTGGGATGCAGGACTTGGATTTTTGGGAAGCAGGAGCTGGAATTTTAGGAAGCAGGTCTCGGCATTTTGGGAGGGAGGACTCAGAATTTTGGGAAGCAGGACTCGGAAGTTTGGGATGCAGGACTTGGATTTTTGGGATGCAGTTCTCAGAAATCT
>NW_020908585.1:0-1150 GCF_003984885.1 Neopelma chrysocephalum | reverse complement strand
TTAATAATATTATAATAATAATATAAATATAAATAATAATATAATAAAAATAAAAATTCTAATAATATAATAAAATAATAACGTAATAAAAATATTAATAATAATAATATAATAATAATATAAAATATAAATAATAATAATATAATAAAAATAAACATATCAAAGCCAGCGGGGAGCTGGATGTTGCAGCCATCGGGGCCAGATCTCTGGAGCAGGAGCAGAAGTGAAGAGGAAAAAAGATAATAATTGAGGAGGAACCTTTCCAGAGCAAGTCTTGGCAGGCAGCTCCAGCAACCTATCCTTTGGGATGGATCCCCTCACCTCCTCCCATCCCATCCCATCCCATCCCATCCCATCCCATCCCATCCCATCCCATCCCATCCCATCCCGTGGGATTTGGGAATGCGGAACGAGCTCCCTCCATCCTCCACTCTTTCTATTCCCATCTTTAGGCTTCTTTCCCGATGGCTGCAGAGCTCTGGGAATGCTCTGAACCTTCTCTATTTGCTCTCAGGCTCTGCCAAGAGCAGCATTCCCGATGGGAAAATATCCATGCGCCGGATCCAAAGGAATGGTGTGAGGATGCTCAGGCATCCCAGGGGGCACTTGGCAGCTTGGATTTTCCCAGCTGGCATTCCTTTTGGGTTTAGATTATTATTATTATTATTTAGATGCTTGGGGTCCTTTGGAGATTCCTGGTTTTGGCTGGAATTGTTCCAATTGTGGTTGGGATTGGTCAGAACCAAAGGGATCCCTGGAGTGTGTCCCTCACTCCAGAGGTTTCTCCTGATCCAAGCTCCGAGGGCTGGAGCTGAAGGAAGGGACGTGGCACTCAGTGCTCCAGGGTAATTATAATAAAATTTAATAAATAGAATAAAAATTAAAATAATACTATAATAATAATAGTGTAAAAATACAAATAATAATAATATAATAAAAATATGAATAATAATAGAATAAAAATATAATAATAGTATAAAAATATAAATAATAATAGAATAAAAATATAATAATAGTAAAAAAGATAAATAATAATAACGTAATAAAAATATAATAATAATATAAAAATATAAATAATATTATTAGAATAAAAATATAATAATAATATAAAAATATAAATAATAATAATATAAAAATATAAATAATAATA
>NW_020908584.1:0-864 GCF_003984885.1 Neopelma chrysocephalum | reverse complement strand
GTCAGCAGGAGGTGCTGTTGGATCACTGATGGCACAGCCTGCAGTGCTCGGGGTTGTCAGCAGGAGGTGCTGTTGGATCATGGAGGAGCAGAGCCTGCAGTTGGTCACTGTTGGATCACTGTTGGAGACACTCGGATCACAGGAGGAGCAGAGCCTGCAGTGCTCGGTGTTGGTCACTGTTGGATCACTGTTGGATCAGGGGAGGAGCAGACCCTGCAGTTGCTCTGTGTTGGTCACTGTTGGATCACTGTTGGAGGCACTGTTGGATCACTGATGGCACAGAGCCTGCAGTGCTCGGTGTTGGGGAAAAACCTCATCCCGGCTCCCCCCCCAGAGCCCAGCCTCAGAGAGGGCCATCAGCCTGGCCTTAGAAAGGGCCATCAGCCTGGCCTTAGAAAGGGCCATCAGCCTGGCCTTAGAAAGGGCCCTCAGCCTGGCCTTAGAAAGGGCCAGCAGCCTGGCCCGCAGTTCTCCAGCGAGCTCTTTTGTGTAGGTCAATCACCCAAGGCAAAAACTGCCCTGCCCCATTCCACATCTTTCTTTTACAGTGGGGCAGGGGAAAGAAAATTCCTGTTTGGTTTTTATGGAACAAGTAAACCTATGACACCACCCAAATCATTCTGGGATTCCCTGGTTCTAACATAGAAATTTCCCAGGTAACAAGTGCTACAGACACCTGGGCTGCAGATGAGTACAGAAAAGGAAAGCCAGGCTCAGACGGTGCCAAGCTGGGCCTTGCCCTGGGTGCTGCCTTTAGGCCCTGTGGTGCTCAGGGTGGCTGTAGGGAGCTCCTCCAGGCACCCCTGGGCCAGGCCCGGGTGCAGCGTCAGCACGGTGTTAGAAAACCATTATAAAAGCATTGTC
>NW_020908583.1:0-801 GCF_003984885.1 Neopelma chrysocephalum | reverse complement strand
CCCGGCCCCTGCTCCAGGATCTTGGCGTCGGGGCCGTGGGACCTGCCGGGGGCAGAGGGGCTGCTTGGAGTGGGGGGCTCAGGGAGGGGCACGGGGGAGGGTGGGCAAAGGCAGGGGGAGGGCTATGCACACACGGGTGCCTGTGCCAGGGAAGGGAGGGCACATGTGTGTGTGAATGGACACAGGAAAAGGGCTGTGCACACACAGGAACGTGTGCCAGGGAAGGGAGGACATGTGTGTATGAATGGACACAGGGAAGGGCTGTGCACACACAGGAACATGTGCCAGGGGATGGAGGGCACGTGTGTGTGAATGGACACAGGGAAGGGCTGTGCACACACAGGAACGTGTGCCAGGGGATAGAGGGCACGTGTGTGTGAATGGACACAGGAAAAGGGCTGTGCACACACAGGAACGTGTGCCAGGGGACGGAGGGCACAAGTGTGTGAATGGACACAGGGAAGGGCTGTGCACACATGGGAACATGTGCCAGGGAACAGAGGGCACGTGTGTGTTCTGCACAAGGAAAAGGGGTGCACATGTGTGTGCACACACACGGGGAAGGACGTGCACATGTGCACACAGGCACGTACACACATGTGCATCCTTCCCTGGCGTGTGTGTGGACAGGGGAAAGGCATGGACATGTGTTCACGTGTGCACGCCAGGGAAGGACACACACGTGTGTGCACACACAAGGGAAGAGCACATGCTCGTGTGCATGCCAAGGAAGGGTGACACGTGTGAGTGCACACAGGGGAGAGGTGTGTTCACATGCGTGAAAAAGCATGTGTGGGGGGG
>NW_020908582.1:0-1827 GCF_003984885.1 Neopelma chrysocephalum | reverse complement strand
TGTGGGATCAGTTCTATGGGATCAGCACAAGGGGGAGCTCGGGATAACGGCCCCTTCCCAAGGGGAGTTTTGCGGGATCAGTGGCAGGGGAAGAGTTTGGGATAACAGCCTCTTCCCCGGGGGAGTTTTGTGGGATGAGTCCTATGGGATCAGCACGAGGGGGAGCTCGGGAGAACGGACCCTTCCCCAGGGAGTTCTGTGGGATCAGTGGCATGGGAAGAGTTTGGGATAACGGCCCCTTCCCAGAGGGGTTCTGTGGGATCAGCACTGGGGGGAGCTTGGGAGAACGGCCCCTGTTCCCGCGGGGTTTTGGGGCTGTTCCCTCATTCCCGAGGGGGTTTTGGGGCTGTTCCCTCATTCCCGAGGGGGTTTTGGGGCTGTTCCCCTGCTCCTGCCGGGATTTTCCCACTCCCTTCTCATTCCCCGTGGAACTCCCGTGGAATTCCTGGGGAATTCCCGCGGAATTCCAGGTGAATAAGGCGGAGGAAGAGCAGCTAATGTGGCTGTGCCAGGACGTTCCCCCGTTCCCGAGGGGGTTTTGGGGCTGTTCCCTCATCCCCGAGGGGGTTTTGGGGCTGTTCCTTCATTCCCAAGGTGTTTTTGGGGCTGTTCCCTCATCCCCGAGGGGGTTTTGGGGCCGTTCCCCTGTTCCCACCTGGATTTTCCGGCTCCCTCTCATTCCCCATGGAACTCCCGTGGAATTCCCGCAGAATTCCAGGTCAATAATGTGGAGGAGGATCAGCTGACGTGGCTGTGCCAGGACATCCCCCCGTTCCCCAGGGGGGTTTTGGGGGCTGTTCCTCCCTTCCCGCCGGGATTTTCCCGCTCCCCCCTCCTTCCCCGTGGAACTCCCGCGGGATTCCCACGGAATTCCCGTGGAATGGCAGGTGAACGAGGCGGAGGAGGAGCGTGTGCGGAGCGAGCGGGAGCACCAGAGGGTGACTCGGCTGTGCCAGGAGGCCGAGGCCGAGGTCCAGGCGCTCCAGAAATCCCTCAAACGCGTCATCCTGAGGAGCAAACCCTACTTCGAGCTCAAGGCCCAGTTCAACCAGATCCTCGAGGTCACTGGGAGCGCCGGGAATGCCGGGAGGGGGACTGGGAGCGCCGGGAGGGCGCTGGGAGAGGGACTGGGAGCGCTGGGAGAGCTGGGAGAGGGACTGGGAGAGCTGGGAGGGCACTGGGAGAGGAACTGGGGGCATTGGGAACACTGGAAGAGGGACTGGGAGAGCTGGGAGAGGGACTGGGAGAGCTGGGAAAGGGACTGGGAGACCTGGGAGAGGGACTGGGGGCACTGGGAGCGCTGGGAGAGGGACTGGGAGAGGAACTGGAGGCACTGGGAGCACTGGGAGGGCACCGGGAGAGGGACTGGGAGCACTGGGAGGGCACTGGGAGAGGAACTGGGGGCATTGGGAGCACTGGAAGAGGGACTGGGAGAGCTGGGAGAGGGATTGGGAGAGCTGGGAGCACTGGGAGAGGGACTGGGAGCTCCAGTTCCACCAGATCTCGGGATTAGGACCAATTTTTTAGAGATCAGAAGCAATTTTTTAGGAATCAGAACCAATTTTTTAGTGATTGTAACCTGTTTTTACGGATCACACCTGATTTTTTAGGGATCGTAGCCAATTTTTTAGGGATCACAACTGATTTTTTAGGGATCACAGCTGATTTTTTAGGGATCACAACTGATTTTTTAGGGATCACAACTGATTTTTTAGGGATCACAGCTGATATTTTAGGGATCGCAACCAAATTTTTGGGAATCGCCGCCGATTTTTCGGGGGTCCCAAAGAACTCCCAGGCCCCTCCCGCTGATCCCTTCTCCCCCCC
>NW_020908581.1:0-1509 GCF_003984885.1 Neopelma chrysocephalum | reverse complement strand
AGGAAGGTGGGTGGTTTTCCAGCTCCACTCACCTCCTTTCTCCAGCCTCAACAAACCAATTTCAATTGGAAAGCTGCTCCATCTTCCCAACACAAACCATCACCAAACCACCCTTGTTCCACCTCAGGGGTTTGATCCCAGCACAAAAGCCACTGGTCCTTGAAGCAACACTAATTCATCCCAGAAATGAGCAGAAACCACGGAATCCTCCAGGTTGGAAGAGACCTTCAGGATCATCAATCCAACCACAACCACCTGGAAATGCAGGACACCAACCACAACCTCAAGACACCACTGATTGAAAACCACTGAGCCAGGTGAAGTTTCCAACTCCCTCCCAAGATGCAGGTGGGTGGTTTTCCAGCTCTACTAACCTCCTTTCTCCAGCCTCAACAAACCAATTTCTCTCTACCTTCAATGGAAAAGCTGCTCCATCTTCCCAACACAAAGAGGCACGAAAACACCCTTGTTCCATCTCCAGCACAAGAGCCACACAAGAGTGTTCCTTAAAGCAACTCTAACTCATCCCAGAAATGAGCAGAAACCACAGAACCCTCCAGGTTGGAAGAGACCTTCAGGATCATCCAGTCCAACCACAACCACAAGACACCAATGGGTGAAAACCACCAAGGCAGATGAGGATTCCAACAATCCTCCAAGAGGAAGGTGAGTGGTTTTCCAGCTCCACTCACCTCCTTTCTCCAGCCTCAACAAACCAATTTCTCTCCACTTTGGATGGAAATCTGCTGTCTTCCCAACACAAAGAGGTCCCAAACCACCCTTGTTCCACCTCCAGCACAAGAGCCCCTGGTCCTTGAACCAACACTAATTCATCCCATAGATTGCTAGAAATGATCAGAAATCTCAGAACCATCAAGGTTGGAAGAGACCTTCAGGATCATCCAGTCCAACCACAACCACAAGACACCACTGGTTGATAAACCACCGAGCCAGATGAGGATTCCAATAATCCTCCAAGAGGAAGGTGGGTGGTTTTCTGACCCCACTCACCTCTGACGATGATGTTGGTGGACTTCTTGGCGGGGTTGCCGACGTTGTTGTTGGCGATGCAGCTGTAGGTGCCGGCGTCGTCGGCGCCGATGGCGGGGATGGTCAGGGTGCCCCCGTTGAGCACCGTCTTGTCGGGCAGAGCCCCCAAGCTCCTGACCCAGGTGAGGCTGGGCCCCGGCTCCCCCCCCGTGGTCACGCACACCAGGGTGACGGCCTCCCCCGGGTTCACCACGATGGGGTCGTCCACCAGCAGCTTGATGGAAGGCGGGGCTGCAAAGAGAGAGGAAGAAGGGAATCAAACAGAATTTGGGGTGGGGTCTTAAGGATTGTCTCGTTCCAACCCCCTGCCATGGGCAGGGACACCTTGCATTAGACCAGGTGGCTCCAACCTGGCCTTGGACACTTCCAGGGATCCAGGGGCAGCCACAGCTTCTGTGGGAAACCTGAGCTTGGGCTTCCTCACCCTCCCAGACAGCAATTCCTTCCCAAGATCCCACC
>NW_020908580.1:0-556 GCF_003984885.1 Neopelma chrysocephalum | reverse complement strand
TGTCCCTGCTCATGGCACTGGGGGTTGGACAAGATGAGCTTTAAAGGCTCATTCCAACCCAAACCATTCTATGATTTGAGGAATCAATGGAAACAGGACCTTCAGAGGGGGATTTTAGGTGTAAGGAAGAAGCTTTTCATTGTGAGGGTTGTGAAACAGTGGAACAGGTTGTTCAGCGATTCCCCATGCCTGGAAAGATCTGAGGTCAGGTTGGATGGTGATGTGAGCACCCTGATCTCTTGATGTCCCTGCTCATGGCACAGGGTGGACAAGATGATCTTCGAGGTCCCTTCCAACCCAACCCATTCCATGATTTAATGATTCACTGCGTCCTCCACAGGTAGGACTATTTTCCCACTGACCACAGGGTCTGGGGCCAGATTAATTTGTCCAAAATGAGAATTTAGAGCCCTTTGAGATGCCTTGGACTATTGAGAACAGCCAAAAATGTTGGCAGCCATTAAATACATACTAGAGACCTCACACTGCTGAACCTGCTGGATGCCAGCAGAGATCCAAGGGCATCTCAAGTGAGCTGAGCCCTGGATGACCAAGG
>NW_020908579.1:0-611 GCF_003984885.1 Neopelma chrysocephalum | reverse complement strand
AGCCTGTTCTTCCCAGGCAGCATGGCTGGAAGGGGGGGAGAGAGGCTCTTGTAACATCTGTCCATCGTGCTGTTGCAGGGGGCTGCTGGCTCTGACCTGGTTCTTGAGCTGCCCAGTCAGTAGCTGCAAACAGAGTCTGTTTGGGACATCCTGTCACTGACTGCCATCCACCTCCCAACCACAGTGGCACAGATGCTTCCCACAGGTCCTGCTGTGGCTCAGGACGGGACACTGGGCTTGCTGAGGGTGTTTTCCCTTGTTTCCTTCACCAAAGGGGAACTTTGTGTCTTTCAGAGCACAACAGAGTTGCCAACAGCACAGTGGTGGCTGCCAAGAATGCCTTGTCGGTTGCTGCGGCCACCAAGAGGGCCTCAGTGGTGACCACAGCTGTCAAGAACACCACCAAGAATGCTGCAGTGGTGGCCACCACCAAGAATGCCTCAGAGGTGGCCACCAAGAATGCTGCAGTGGTGGCTACCACCAAGAATGCTGCAGTGGTGGCTACCACCAAGAATGCTGCAGTGGTGGCTACCACCAAGAATGCCTCAGAGGTGGCCACCAAGAATGCCCCAGAGGTGGCCACCACCAAGGATGCCCCAGAGGTGGCCACC
>NW_020908578.1:0-1215 GCF_003984885.1 Neopelma chrysocephalum | reverse complement strand
CAGGAGAGTTAATTAAGACATTTGGGGCTCAAACAGAAGGGTTAACTATGAAATTTGGGCCTCAAACAGGAGGGTTAACTACGAAATTTGGGCCTCAAACAGGAGGGTTAACTGAGAAATTTGGGCCTCAAACAGGAGAGTTAACGGAGAAATTTGGGCCTCAAACAGGAGAGTTAACTAAGAAATTTGGGCCTCAAACAGGAGAGTTAACTAAGAAATTTGGGCCTCAAACGGGAGAGTTAACTAAGAAATTTGGGCCTCAAACAGGAGAGTTAACTAAGAAATTTGGGCCTCAAACAGGAGAGTTAAAGAAGAAATTTGGGCCTCAAACAGAAGAGTTAACTGAGAAATTTGGGCCTCAAACAGGAGAGTTAACGGAGAAATTTGGGCCTCAAACAGGAGGGTTAACTAAGAAATTTGGGCCTCAAACAGGAGAGTTAACTAAGAAATTTGGGCCTCAAACAGGAGAGTTAACGAAGAAATTTGGGCCCCAAACAGGAGAGTTAACTGAGAAATTTGGGCCTCAAACAGGAGGGTTAACTAAGAAATTTGGGCCTCAAACAGGAGAGTTAACGGAGAAATTTGGGCCTCAAACAGGAGAGTTAACGAAGAAATTTGGGCCTGTTAACGAGCTACGAACACCCAAAACCATCTGTGCTCGCTCCGTTCTACTTGCTGGAGCAAAACTGAAAAGAATGGTAAAAAAATCATAGATAATAAATCATAGGTAATAAATCATAGGTAATAAATCATAGGTAATAAATCATAGGTAATAAATTAAGCTGCAGCAGGATAAGGTGGACATTTGAATAGAAGAAACAGGTCGGGAGCCAAGGCCTTCTCCAAGCTTCAGGGAGCGGGTGGAGAACAAGAGAAGGGAAGGGAGGTGAGGCTGAGGAAGAGGAGAATTAACCCCCAGACCCACGGGAGGAAGAGCAGATCTCCCACCAAGACTGAGGGCCAAGCCCCGCCTGAGCTCCACCTACACTCCGCCTGTTATTAATATGGTTATTATTAGGTTAATTTTTATTATGTTATATAATAATATAGAAATTTTTAAATTTATAAATATGTAAATTGTGTTATATAATAATATATATTATATATATTATATAAATTATATATATGTTATATATTATATATATAAATAATATATTATATATAAATATAATATATCTCTCTATATATTTATATATATAAAATAGAATATATTAT
>NW_020908577.1:0-1106 GCF_003984885.1 Neopelma chrysocephalum | reverse complement strand
CCCCTCCCCCCTCCGTGTCACCTCCTGTGGCCCCTCCCCTCTCCACATCGCCCCTCCCCCCACCGGCCATGGCCCCTCCCCCTTCTCCCCTCCCCCCGGGGTCGACCCATATTTGGGGGAGGGTTGGCGGGGGAGGGGCCGCCCCCGTTGGCCTTCGTCGTCCTCCTCCTCCTCCTCCTCGTCCTCAACCGAGGGGCTGTTCCTGGGGGAGCCCATCCCCCTCCCCCCACAGCTCCGCCCCCCCGGGGCCCCGCCCCCGGACCCCCCAAAACCCCCCCGGCCCCGCCCCCGCTCCCGCGGCTGCCGCCTGGCCTGACCTTTGACCCCTGCGCTGACCTCTGACCCCGTGGTGATCTCTGAGCCTCGAGATGGGCCTTGACCCCTTGGTGACCTCCCGATGACCTCTGACCTCTTCTGTGCCCTTTGACCTCTCTTGGTGATCTCTGACGTCTCCCGGTGACCTCTGACCTCTCCCGGTGACCTCTGACCTCTGCTGTGGCCTCTGACCCCTCTGCGACCTCCTCGTGACCTCTGACCTCTGTCAGGGTCCCCTGACCTCTGCCGTGACCTCTGACCTCTCTTGGTGACCTCCAACCTCTCAGGGACCTCCTGGTGACCTCTGACCTCTCCCGGTGACCTCTGACCTCTGCTGTGGCCTCTGACCCCTCTGCGACCTCCTCGTGACCTCTGACCTCTGTCAGAGCCCCCTGACCTCTGCTGTGACCTCTGACCTCTCTTGGTGACCTCCGACCTCTCAGGGACCTCCTGGTGACCTCTGACCTCTCGGTGCTCTTCTCTGGGTGACCTTTGCCCTCTGACCTCACTCAGGCCCCCCTTGGGTGCTGACCTTTGACCTTTGACCCCGCTTTGGGCACCGGGTGACGTTTGCCCCCTGGCTGAGCACTTTGACCCCCGCGGGCGTGGCCTTTTTGCACTTTGACCCCGCGACCTCCTCAGGGACCCCTCCCATGACCTTTGCACTGTGACCCCCTGACCCCGCGGTGACCTTTGACCCCGGGGTTAAAGCTTTAATAAAGGGTGTGGCTGAAGGGAGACCCTACAGAAACACTGGGGGCTGGAGACCCTACAGAAACACTGGGGGGGGG
>NW_020908576.1:0-598 GCF_003984885.1 Neopelma chrysocephalum | reverse complement strand
CCCACCCCTCCCCATCCCATTCCAATCTCATTCCCCATCCCATTCCCATCCCAGCCCCCATCCCATTCCCATGCCATTCCCATCCCCATTCCCATTGCCATTCCCGTTTTTCCTTAGGCCCTGGATTACTGCCACAGCATGGGGGTGATGCACCGGGACGTGAAGCCCCACAACGTCATGATCGACCACGAGCACAGGAAGGTAAAACAAACATTCCCAAGGGAGGGATCGTTCCCGGGGCCGGGAGCTCCTGGAATCCTGGGATCGTGGAATTACCGAGGCTGGAAAAGCCTCACCCCTGTCCCCAAGTGCCACCTCCCCAGGGATGGGGATCCAGGGCTGGGCAGCCCCTTCCCAAGAGGGATTTTCCCAATATCCCAAATAAACCTCCCCAGGGATGCTCCATCCCCCAGGGATGGGGATCCAGCCCTTCCCAGCAGGGATTATCCCAATATCCCAAATAAACCTCCCCAGGGATGGGGATCCAGGGCTGGGCAGCCCCTTCCCAAGAGGGATTTTCCCAGTATCCCAAATAAACCTCCCCAGGGATGCTCCATCCCCCAGGGATGGGGATCCAGCCCTTCCCAGCAGGGATTTT
>NW_020908575.1:0-1124 GCF_003984885.1 Neopelma chrysocephalum | reverse complement strand
GACTGTTTGTGACTGTACCTGTCTGTACGTGTCTGTACCTGCTTGCACTGCCTGTACCTGAATGTACCTGACTGTACCTGCCTACACCTGCCTGTACTGTCTGTACCTGTCTGTACTTGCTTGTACCTGCCTGTACTGTCTGTATCTGCCTGCACCTGCCTGTACTATCTGTACTGCCTGTACCTGTCTGTACCTGCCTGTACCTGCCTATACCTGCCTATACTGTCTGTACCTGTCTATACCATCTGTACTTGCCTGTACCTGCCTGCACTGTCTGTACTGTCTGTACCTGACTGTTTGTGACTGTACCTGTCTGCACCCCTGCTGTACCTGCCTGTACCTGTCTGTACCTGACTGTCTGTACCTGCCTGTACCTGCCTGTACTGTCTTACTGTCTGTACCTGCCTGCACTGCCTATACCTGCCTGCACCTGCCTGCACTGTCTGTACTGTCTGTACCTGACTGTTTGTGACTGTACCTGTCTGCACCCCTGCTGCACTGCCTGTACCTGCCTGTACCTGTCTGTCTGTACCTGCCTGTACCTGTCTTACTGTCTGTACCTGCCTGCACCTGCCTGCACCTTCCTGTACCGTCTGCACCTGTCTGTACTGTCTGTACCTGACTGTGACTGTACCTATCTGTACTTGCCTGCAATGCCTGTAGCTGCCTGTACCTGTCTGTACTTGCCTGTACCTGTCTGTACCTGCCTGTACTGCCTGTACCTGTCTATACCATCTGTACTGCCTGTACCTGTCTGTACCTGCCTGTACCTCTCTGTACCTGCCTCTACTTGTGTGTACCTGACTGAACCCGTCTGCACTCACTGTAGCTGCCTGTACCTGCCTGCACCTGTCTCTACCTGCCTGCACCTGTCTCTACCTGCCTGTGCCTGTCTCTACCTGCCTGTGCCTGTCTCTACCTGCCTGTGCCTGTCTGCACTGCCTGCACCCGGCTGACCTTGGCTGTGCCTGCCTGCCCCTGCCTGCCCGTGGCTATACTTGCCTGCCCCTGCCTGCAGTGCTCCCTGTACCGCCTGCAGTGGCCCCTGTGCTGTCACCCGTGGTACCTGCACTGCCTGCCCTGCCCTGATGCCTCCTGTCCGCCCCCTGCCTGCCCCTGCCTGC
>NW_020908574.1:0-539 GCF_003984885.1 Neopelma chrysocephalum | reverse complement strand
TTGGGTCAGAAATGAGGAATTTGGGGCTGGAAATGAGGAATTTGGGGCTGGAAATGAGGAATTTGGGGCTGGAAATGGGGAATTTGGGAGGAGAAATGAGGAATTTTGGGGTTGGAAATGGGGAATTTGGGGCTGGAAATGAGGAATTTGGGTCAGAAATGAGGAATTTGGGGCTGGAAATGAAGAATTTGGGAATAGAAATGAGGAATTTGGGGCTGGAAATGAGGAATTTGGGGCTGGAAATGAAGAATTTGGGAATAGAAATGAGGAATTTGGGGCTGGAAATGGGGAATTTGGGGCTGGAAATGGGGAATTTGGGAACAGAAATGGGGAATTTGGGGCTGGAAATGAGGAATTTGGGGCTGGAAATTGGGAATTTGGGGCTGGAAATTCGGGATTTTGGGCTGGAATTTGGGGATTTGGGGCCGGGAGGGGGCGGGGCGGGTGGATCCGGGGGTGGGGGAGGGGATTTTTGGGTGAGAAAAGCGGGATTTTTGGGAACTCACGGCACTGGAGCAGCAGCGACGCCCAAAGCAGGA
>NW_020908573.1:0-589 GCF_003984885.1 Neopelma chrysocephalum | reverse complement strand
GCCCCCTGGCGGCGGGAGGAGGGAGCGGCACCGATGAGCTGCCAACGCACACCCGCCGTCCCAGTATGAACCAGTACGGGACACTCCGTCCAGTATGAACCAGTACAGGGCACCTCGTGCCAGTATGAACCAGTACGGGACACTCCGTCCAGTATGAACCAGTACAGGGCACCTCGTGCCAGTATGAACCAGTACGGGACACTCCGTCCAGTATGAACTGGTACGGGACAGTCCATCCAGTATGAAACAGTACGGGGCACCCCGTCTCTATATGAACCAGTATGGGACACTCTGTCCAGTATGAACCAGTACGGGGCACTCCGTCTCTGTACGAACCAGTACGGGACACTCTGTCTCTGTATGAACCAGTACGGGACAGTCCGTTCAGTACGAACCAGTACGGGACACTCCGTCCCAGTATGAACCAGTACGGGATCCCCTGTCCCTGTATGAACCAGTACAGGACACTCTGTCTCAGTATAAACCAGTACGGGACCATCTGTCCAGTATGAACCACTATGGGACTGGGGAGGGAGCCCAGTGCCCAGGGGAGCTGCGGGATGTGGTCCCCGGATGGAGGCAGTGGAGG
>NW_020908572.1:0-514 GCF_003984885.1 Neopelma chrysocephalum | reverse complement strand
CATCACATCTCCCCTATTATGTCACACCTCCACTGTGACATCACATCCACCCATGACATCACACCTTCCCTGTGACATCACATCCTCCCATGACATCACACCTTCCCTGTGACATCACATCCTCCCTTTGACATCACATCTCTCGTCTGATGGATGTGACATCATAGGAGATATGCGATGTCAAGGGAAGGGTGTGTTTCATAGGGGAGATGTGATGTCACAACAAGGATGTCATGTCACAGGGAAGGTGTGATGTCACAGGCAAGCTGTGATGTCACATGGAGGATGTGATGTCACAGGGATGATATGACAAGGGAGCTGTGATGTCATATGATGGATGTGACATCATAAGGGAGTTGAGATGTCACGGGGAGGATGTCATATCACGGGGGGACGTGACCTCACAGGGATGATGTGATACACAGGAGAAGTGTGATGTCATAGGATGATTGTGACATAATAGGGGAGATGTGATGTCACAGTGGAGGTGTGACATAATAGGGGAGATGTGATG
>NW_020908571.1:0-1725 GCF_003984885.1 Neopelma chrysocephalum | reverse complement strand
GGGGGGAAGGTGCTGCGAAAAGGAGTCACTGAAATGACAGGGGTGGGGGTGAGGGGGTGGAGGTGCCGCTGGGAGGGAGGAGGCAGAGCCGCCTCTCTGAGTAAGGCTGGGCCCTGGAAAGTGGGTGTGTGCAATTTTCTGCTGGGCAGAGCTCTGTTTTTCTGGTGGGGGTTGAAGGTGCACTGTCTCCTTCAGGCACAGGCAGCCTACCAGGCCCAATTAGGACAAATGGGAGACAATAATTGGGATTCAGTGAGAATGCAGTTGGAAGACAGAATTAGAGGCCTGGAACGTGAATTGGACAGGGTAAAGAAAACCCAACAAGAGAGTGCTTCTCGTAAAGAAGCAACGCAGGCAGAAATGGCAATGTACAAAGGCCTGTACGTGGAGGAAGTGAAAACCAGAAGATGCCTGGCCAAGAAAGTGGAAAGGTAAGTCCATGCTTTTTTGGAGTGGTAAGAAGAGACTCCTTTTTCTTCCTGCATTTTCCTTGGAAATCACCTTCTACATCTGGCCAGCATGATTGCCCTGCATTGGCCAGCAGGGTCTGATGGAGTTGCCAAGACATTCTCCTTGCTATTTGAAAAGTGATGGCAGTCGGGTGAAGTGCCAGGTGATGGGAAAAGGGGAAACTCACTGTCCCCATGTTTGAAAGGGGTAGAAAGGAGGGCCCTGGGAACTGCCAAGCTGAGTGCAGAGGAGGCCAGCAAGGTGGTTGGAAAGATGGAGCAGCTCTCCTTGGAGGAAAGGCTGGGCGAATTGCAATACTTGAGCCTGGAAAAGAGAAGGCTTTGGGGTGACCTACTGTGGCCTTTGGGTGTGTGAAGGGAGCCTCCAAGAAGGATGAAGAGAGTGCATTTAAAAGAGCCTGTAGGGAGAGGACAAGGGGGAATGTTTCAAAGGGAAAGAGAGTAGGTTTAGATTTGATCCTGGGAAGAAATTGGTTCCTGTGAGGGTGGTGAGGAACTGCAACAGGTTGCCCAGAGAAGCTGTGGATGCCCCATGGCTGGAAGTGTTCAAGGCCAGGTTGGATGGGGTTGTGAACAACCTGGTCTTGTGGAAGGTGTCCCTGGCCACAGCAGGAGGCTTGGAACAAGATGATCTTGAAGGTCCCTGCCAAGCCAAGCCATTCTATGCTTGGATGCTGTCTGTGGTGTTTCTGTGAGACTGTGGGGGAAAGGCTGGTTCTTGCTGTGTTTCCTGGTTTTCTTCACTAATTTGCTGTGCAGGTTGGAAAAGCTTGTGAGGCTAGAGAGGAGGAAAGTCAGGGCTAATGAAGAGAAGGAAAGCCAGTCCCAGCTGGAAGAAATGAAGAAGAGTTATTCTGAAAAGGTGCAGGAAGTTGACAGATTACGAAGAGAGGTGAGCTGCACTCTGGGTGGGGTTTTCTGGTTGTGGTGTTACTTCTTTGGAAAGCTGGGAGATGCTTTCCCTGCAATTGGGCTGTGCTGGGCTTTTCTTAATGCTCCTTCTGCTGTTGCAGTGGGAGATGAGTCTAAGGAATAGGGAGGTAGTTCTCCTTCTGGGGAAAGATGCAAATGTTGAGGGCAGAGCAGTAGGTGTAAGGGCTGCTGGAGGCCAGGCTGTCCTGCAGAGGAAGGGCAAGCCAGGAGTGGCAGCAGCCTGGCAGGGTGCGTGAGCTCCCGGGCCAGGGAGCCGTCCCACAGGCCCTGAGCAAGAAGAGCAGAACAGGTCTGCTGCCAGTAAGCGGGGTCAGCCAAGAGT
>NW_020908570.1:0-974 GCF_003984885.1 Neopelma chrysocephalum | reverse complement strand
CTTCCCATTCACAGCTTTTTTTTCTAAAGCTCCCTCTGCAGTTCTGGGGTTTGTTGAAGAGTTTTTTCTCAAGGCTTGTTGCAGGGGTGGAATATTTTAAGGATCCCAAAAAATCAGGGCTCTTTGAGGTGCCCTAAATGTAAAAATGGCACCAAAAAAAACCCTCCCTGCATTAAAGATCCCTGGGTGTCTTTTGCCAAAGGAATAATGTCGTATTTAGGATCATTTCTTCATTTAGGATCATTTCTTCATTTAGGATCATTTCTTCCCATTCACAGCTTTTCTTTCCAAAGTTCCCTCTGCAGTTCTGGGGTTTGTTAAAGAGTTTTTTCCCAGGGCTTGTTGCAGGGGTGGAATATTTTAATAAACACAAAAAATCAGGGCTCTTTGAGGTGCCCTAAATGTAAAAACAGCACCAAAAATACCCCCCTTGCATTAAAGACCCCAGGTGTCTTTTGCCAAAGGAATAATGTGTATTTAGGATCATTTCTTCATTTAGGATCATTTCTTCATTTAGGATCATTTCTTCATTTAGGATCATTTCTTCCCATTCACAGTTTTTCTTTCTAAAGCTCCCTCTGCAGTTCTGGGGTTTCTTGAAGAGTTTTTTCTCAAGGCTTGTTGCAGGGGTGGAATATTTTAATGATCAGGATAACGAACCTGGATTCAATCCTCCAGTGATTTATAAAGAATTCTTCGATTTGACCACTTCAAGATCCTTCAAACTCCCCTGAAAACAAATAACACCCCAAGAAAAGAACCCAAACTCCATTTTCTCCACACTGAGCAGAGTTTTAGATCCTTAAATCCCCCCCACTTCCAGGAGAATGAAGAGTATTTCTGCCCTTTGGAGTGTCCAGCAATTTATCTAAAAACAGGATGGAACTTTGGGCTCTCAGTTTTGAGGTGTCAGCGAGGTTTTGCCACTGGGAACGTGTCAGAAATAGTTGAAATCGTCCCAAACCCGCTTTTTT
>NW_020908569.1:0-617 GCF_003984885.1 Neopelma chrysocephalum | reverse complement strand
TCAGCCTCTGACATTCCCGGGAATTCCCACCCCAAACGCACCGGGAACGCCTCCGGCACCACCGGAGCGTCAGCCTCTGATCCTGGAATTCCCAGGGATTCCCAAATATACCGGGAACGCCTCCGGCACCACCGGAGCGTCAGCCTCTGATCCCGGAATTCCCAGGGATTCCCAAATATACTGGGAACGCCTCCGGCACCACCGGAGCATCAGCCTCTGATCCCGGAATTCCCAGGAATTCCCAAAAATTCCCAAATATACCGGGAACCCTTCTGGCACCACCGGAGTGTCAGCCTCTGATCCCGGAATTCCCAGGAATTCCCAAATACACCGGGAGCTCCTCAAGAGGCGCCGGGAATTCCGCCGAGTTTCTCTCAGAGTCGTCCCAAAGCCCCCCCCTTCTGGAAATTCCCTAAATACACTGGAGTTCGTTCCCAAAATCCCGCAAAAACCCTCCCCGCGTTCGCCCCAAACGCGTCCGAAATCCTGCGGAATCCGCCCCGAATTCCCCCCGAAATCCCCGCAAATTCACCCAAAAAACTCATCCAGAATCCCACAAAAAATTCCCCCCGAAATCAATCCGAAATCCCGCAAAAATCCAGCCAAAGCTCCCCCCC
>NW_020908568.1:0-422 GCF_003984885.1 Neopelma chrysocephalum | reverse complement strand
GGTGAGCAGCTGGGGACATTCCACACCCACCCCAACACCAACACCCCGATATTTTTATTAAAGAAAGGAGGATCTCGATAACACCGAGATGGGACTTACACTGTCCACCTCCCAAAAGTTTGTATATAGGCGTCTAAAAGACTTTATTATTGAGCACGGTCACCCCTTGGATAAAAAATCCGCCAAGGCACTCGCCAAATGGCTGGACAATAAAAATCACAAATTAACAGACGATACCACAGCCGAAGAATGGCAGGCGATAGGCTACAGCCTATGGCGCGATAATGAAAAGGGGGACCGAAAGGCGAAACAAGCTCTCATTGCCTGGAGGCTAGTCCTGATGGTGCTACAACACCAAATGATGAATGAGAATAACAGCCTCCATGTACCAGCTAAGCAACGCGAAAAAACAACTGCGTCAC
>NW_020908567.1:0-5243 GCF_003984885.1 Neopelma chrysocephalum | reverse complement strand
AAAAGACAAGTCAATCAAAAGGAAAGTCAAGAAATTCTATTTAATAAATTGGTTATTGAAAAAGCTAATGAAGATTGCCAAAAAGCTTTAAAGATGTTAAAAGATCCTTCTCTAGTTGAGATGATAGAAGCCTGTAAAAACATAGGCTCTAACTCCCATAAAGCGCGTCTACTGGCTGCCGCCTTTACTGGGCCCCAAACATGTTTTAATTGTGGTCAAAAAGGACATTTTAAGAAACATTGCCCAAAGACTGCTTCGGAACCTAATTTATCTAATGTACCCAAATCCCTCTGCCGGAGGTGTGGGAAAGGCTTTCACTGGTCATCGGCCTGTAGGTCGGTGACCAACATAAACGGTGAACCCCTTCCCCCCAGAAGATCTCCCAACATTAAGAGGAAAGTCACCTTCAGCTCCCTGCCCGACCTACGTCAATGCTCTTGTGAGCATTCGGGAAACGGGGAGCAGAGCGCTCAGGGGGGCGCGAGGACACAAATAGCCCCTCAACCACACTCCATCTTGCGCCAAACACCGCGCCCAGTTACCCCATAACTGGGAAACCTCCGGCAGAACTTGTCCTTCCTCAAAATCAATGCACTCCCTTGAATTGGATAACCCTCACAGTCACACACCCGTTACCTCTCTTAAATCAATGCGAACAAATAATTAAAGTTGCACCATCTACAGACATAGACTCAAATACCATATACTTAATTGTCTCTCATCTTTCGGCTGTGGCAAGGGGCATTTTCGTGACTCCCACACTCCTGACAGGGTTGACGAACTCCAACATCGCCATCTGTCTAACTGTCCACCTTCCACCTTTACAGCTGGAGGACTGCTTCCCAGTGGCCAAGATGATCCCCACGGATGATCTTCTCTGTGCGGTGTCGTGGGAAGAAGAACGGGGAGATAACTCGCTGATGGAAGCCCACTGGGCAACCACAGTGAGGGCCTCTCGACCGCTACTAACGTGTCGTGTTCTCTTCCCCCTGTCTAGACACCCGCAGAGGGTGACGGTGGAGGGTCTTTTGGACACGGGAGCAGACGTTACCATCATCGCCTCCAAGGACTGGCCACACAGTTGGCCAGCCCACACGACAGATACAAGGGTCCGCGGTGTGGGAGGAGTCCAACACCCTGTCAGGAGTCGGGAAATGGTAACAGCATACGGGCCAGAGGACAGACCTGCAACTCTACAACCGTATGTACTAAACATACCCGTTACATTATGGGGAAGAGACGCCATGGAACAGTGGCAACTGACACTTGGGACCGAGGAAAATTTTTAGGAGGGGTCACTGAACAATTGCAGCTGCCCAAACTAACCTGGAAAACAGAAACACCAGTTTGGGTAGATCAGTGGCCCCTTCCCAGACAAAAGCTGCAAATTTTAAATGACTTGGTTAATCAAGAATTGGCTAAAGGACACTTGGAGCCTTCCACCAGTCCCTGGAACACTCCAGTGTTCGTCATCAAAAAATCCTCAGGTTCCTGGAGATTTCTCCAGGACCTGCGCAAAGTAAATGAAGTCCTCGAGCCAATGGGAGCCCTCCAGCAGGGAATGCCTTCTCCATCTATGCTCCCTGCTGAATGGCCCCTAGTGGTAATCGACATTAAGGACTGCTTTTTTCATATATACCTTAATCCGGCTGATTCGGCGAAATTTGCGTTTTCAGTCCCTGCCATCAACGTTTGTGAACCCCATCGCAGGTTCCAGTGGAAGGTGCTTCCACAGGGGATGAAAAATTCTCCGACACTTTGTCAGATGTTTGTGGCAAAAGTGTTGGAACCAATCAGAAAGAAATTTCCGCAATCAATCATCTTCCATTATATGGATGATGTATTGATTTGCGCAAAAACCAAACTATCAGTCAGGCAGACATTAGATGCTACAATTGCGGCTCTAAATTCAAATGGGTTGGAAATATCCCCTGAAAAGATACAGAGGGAAGCACCTTGGAGGTATCTCGGACTCCAAATTAACACAAAAGCCATAAAACCACAATCAGTGGAAATTGACAAGAAGGTCCGGACTTTGAACGACCTCCAAAAACTACTGGGAGCGATCAATTGGATCCGACCTGTACTGGGGATCACAACCGGTGATCTGCACCCACTGTTCGAGCTCCTGAAAGGAGATGCAGATCTGTCCTCCCCCCGATTTTTAACATCTGACGCCAAAAAAGCCCTTGCCACGGTCGAAACAAAGATATCCGAGAGGCAAACCAGTCGAAGGATGGAGGGACTGCCATCCTCACTAGTAATCATCAGAGAAAGACGCCAACCGTTAGCAATTTTGGGACAATTCACAACTGATGGAAAAGACTTCTGTCTGTGGGAGTGGTTGTTCCTCCCCCATCAATTTACAAAAACGATTATAACATTAGCAGAGATGATTGGCAAGCTAATTTTCAAAGGCCGCACCAGGTGTTTAGAACTTAGTGGAGAGGAACCAAATTACATCTACCTCCCACTGACTTCTGAACATCTGGAACAACTGCTGCAGAATTCTACTGACTTTCAGATCGCCATCGGGGGTTACCCGGGGGAAGTTAAATTTCACCTACCGGCGTGCCCGTTTTTGCAAAGACTAATTCCAATTCCATTAAAACTAAAAGTTATGCAATCAGACCTGCCAATTAAAAATGCAAAAACCATTTTTACCGATGGTTCAGGGAGAACCGGGAATGCGGTAATTGTTTGGAAACAAAAAAATAATTGGCACCAAGACATTCACAGAGTACAAGGTTCCCCACAAATTGTAGAATTATCAGCAGTTGTTCGCGCCTTCCAAATTTTCAATAAAGAACCCATTAATATTGTCTCTGATTCGGCATACGTTGTGGGCATTGTCAAAAGGATTGAAAATTCGTATCTCAAAGAAGTATCCAATGAAAAATTGTCTAATTTGTTGAGAAAATTATTGTTTCTAATAGAAATCAGAGAATTCAGATATTATATTGTCCACACGAGGTCCCACACTACTCTACCAGGTCCTGTGGCTGAGGGAAACCAGATCGCCGACCATTTGGCAGGTATGGTGGTTACCCCAAATTTGTACCAACAAGCAAAAATTTCACATGAATTTTTCCACCAGAATGCGCGATCGCTAAAAAAACAATTCGGCCTCAAATTAACTCAAGCAAAAGAGATTCTAAAAGCTTGTCCCGATTGCCAAAAAATCACCCCACTGGTTCCAGAGGGGACAAATCCCAGGGGGCTGTCAGCACTGGAAATTTGGCAATCTGATGTTACACACGTACCAGAATTCGGCAAATTAAAGTATGTTCATGTGTCTGTGGACACGTTTTCAAAAATGATTGTAGCCACCGCGCATTCCGGGGAAAAAAGCAGAGATGTCAAGAAACATTTCCTGTCTGCTTTTGCTAGGATGGGAGTCCCCAAACAAATTAAAACCGATAATGGACCATCCTATGTATCTGCAGACACGAAGAAGTTTTTTGATGATTGGGGAATTCACCATACCACTGGAATCCCTCACAACCCCACGGGACAGGGTATAGTAGAGCGGGCCCACCAAAACATCAAAAATTTACTAAATAAACAAAAGAGGGGGAGTATTGGCCTAACTCCCCAAGAAAGATTAGAAAAAGTTATGTATGTATTAAATTTTTTAAATTTAGTAGAGGAACAAGAAACCCACACAGACAGAAGTCCCATAGACAAGCACTTTAAATCAGAAGACGTTTTAAATAATAAAAAAGCAAAAATCATGTACAAAGATGCAATAACAGAATCGTGGACGGGCCCTTTCCCCCTGATCACATGGGGGAAAGGGTACGCATGTATTGCAGGACCAACAGGACCAAAGTGGGTCCCAACCCGAAGGATAAAGATACATCAGGAACAAGACACGGCATGCGGACCATCTACCTCTCCACTCTCTTCACCATCGCCTTAAGTCTCATCGACACCTCCACATCATTCCCTCTAAAGAACTGGATGAACCAACCCAATGAAAATCTATGGGTAACGTTGGCAAAAGCTACGGGAACAGACACTCTGTGTCTGGCCCAGTCGGGCGCTGGCAACCCTTTTCAGACCTGTCTCGTAGGTGTCCCTATTTCTTCTACTAACGATTGGAATGCATTTTTACCACTCACCCGAATTACAGACCCTCTTCCTTTCACCTCCGCTACTCTTGCTCAAGCTGTCTCTCGCACCCATCTTTCTTTTGACCCTCCCCAAGAAATCGATCTTTTTGGTTCGGTCCCTACTAACACCTGCATCATGTTTCACCGCTACACAGAACCCAAATTGTTTACCCCGTTTAATGTCTCTGCTAATAAGCCCATCTATCGCGAGCTTCCTTCTTCCTGGTGCAACCACTCCGTGATCACTGCGGTGACCACGGAGACAATACCGAGGTGGAGAAAACTCCCCCAAGGGTTTTTCCTCCTGTGCGGGGACCGGGCTTGGCAGGGGATTCCTGCATACCCAGAAGGCGGTCCTTGCACAGTAGGAAAGCTTGCCCTTTTCAATCCAGCCAAATTTCAACTCCCAAACTCCTCCCCACAAGATCAGGCTCCAAATTCTCCATCGTCAACAATTAGTAGAAGTAAAAGGACATTTGTCCTGTACGAACGACCAGTCCTCCCAAAACCTCGTCCTACACCTCCCAAACCCCCAGTACCTCTCGCCGCTCCTGCCCCCAAAACTCCTCCTCTCCTTGTTCCACCCTCTTGGACCGCTCCACCACCCTTACCATTCCCTGCAGACTGTGATTCCAATATTAACATTTGGCCTAAAATAAAAAATTACTGGGCTTCCTTTGGTGTATTTTCGGGAATAGGAACATCTCATGCGCTCTCACTTCTCACCCACCTCGGTTGCTGGCTCACGAAGGAAGCAAACGCGACAACAACAGCGATAGAGGGATTACTAGCAGACACACAGAAATTAAAAGAAGTTAGCCTGCAGAACCGTGCAGCCATTGACTTCCTACTCTTGGCACATGGCCACGGGTGCCAAGAGTTCGAAGGCATGTGCTGCATGAACTTCTCAGACCATGCTCAATCAATCCACCAAAGCATTGACAAATTAAAAGGTCTGGTCCAAGATATCCGTCAATCCCACAGCGAGGGATTAGACGGAATGTTCGATTGGCTTAAGTTTCCATCAATTCCTAATTGGCTCAGAAAAATATTAATTTTGGCCCTAATTTCTGTGGGTGGTCTTTTTGCTTTGTGCACTTGCTTGCCCTGTCTTTTTGTTTGTTTCCG
>NW_020908566.1:0-1423 GCF_003984885.1 Neopelma chrysocephalum | reverse complement strand
AGAGAATTCAGATATTATATTGTCCACACGAGATCCCACACTACTCTACCAGGTCCTGTGGCTGAGGGAAACCAGATCGCCGACCATCTGGCAGGTATGGTGGTTACCCCAAATTTGTACCAACAAGCGAAAATTTCGCATGAATTTTTTCACCAGAATGCGCGATCGCTAAAAAAACAATTCGGCCTCAAATTAACTCAAGCAAAAGAAATTTTAAAAGCTTGTCCCGATTGCCAAAAAATTGCCCCACTGGTTCCAGAGGGGACAAATCCCAGGGGGCTAACAGCGCTAGAAATCTGGCAATCTGATGTTACGCACGTACCAGAATTTGGCAAACTAAAGTATGTTCATGTGTCTGTGGACACATTTTCAAAAATGACCGTAGCCACCGCGCATTCTGGGGAAAAAAGCAGAGATGTTAAGAGACACTTCTTGTCTGCTTTTGCTAGGATGGGAGTCCCCAAACAAATTAAAACTGATAATGGACCATCCTATGTATCAGCAGACACGAAAAAGTTTTTTGATGATTGGGGAATTCATCATACCACTGGAATTCCTCACAACCCCACAGGACAGGGTATAGTAGAGCGGGCCCATCAAAACATCAAAAATTTACTCAATAAACAAAAAAGGGGGAGTATTGGCCTAACTCCCCAAGAAAGATTGGAAAAAGTTATGTACGTATTAAATTTTTTAAATTTAGCAGAGGAACAAGAAACTCACACAGACAGAAGTCCCGTAGATAAACATTTTAAATCAGAAGATGTACTAAACAAACAGAAAGCAAAAATCATGTACAAAGATGCAATAACAGAATCGTGGACGGGCCCTTTCCCCCTGATCACATGGGGGAAAGGGTACGCATGTATTGCAGGACCAACAGGACCAAAGTGGGTCCCAACCCGAAGAATAAAGATACATCACGGACAAGACACAGCATGCGAACCATCTACCTCTCCATTCTCTTCACCATCGCCTTAAGTTTCATCGGCACCTCCACATCATTCCCTCTGAAGACCTGGATGAACCAACCCAATGAAAATCTATGGGTAACGTTGGCGAAAGCTACGGGAACAGACACTCTGTGTCTGGCCCAGTCGGGCGCTGGCAACCCTTTTCAGACCTGTCTCGTAGGGGTCCCTATTTCTTCTACTAACGATTGGAATGCATTTTTACCACTCACCAGAATTACAGACCCTCTTCCTTTCACTTCTGCTACCCTTGCTCAGGCTGTCTCTCGCACCCATCTTTCTTTTGACCCCCCCCAAGAAATCGATCTTTTTGGTTCAATCCCTACTAACACCTGCATTTTATTTCACCGCTACACAGAACCCAAATTATTTACCCCATTTAATGTCTCTGCTAATAAGCCCATTTATCGCGAGCTTCCTTCTTCCTGGTGCAACCACTCCGTGATCACTGC
>NW_020908565.1:0-1023 GCF_003984885.1 Neopelma chrysocephalum | reverse complement strand
TTTTCTCATGTTTGTTCCTCCAGAAACCACCGTGATCCCACCCTTCCCCTTCCTTTCGTTCTTTCCTAGACATCCCATGAAAAGTCTTCCTCAGTCCCCAAATGTACTTTTTTATTGCCCATCATAAGTATCAGACCCCAAGCATGAAAACCCCACCCATATTTGTGCGGTCATCCTGGGAGGCTCTGCCACTGACCTACTTGGTGAAGCCTTCACACAGATATTTTGGAACTCTTTTTGAATTATTTTTTTATCTTTTGGGCTTAGAAGGGTTTCTCCAAAAATATGGCAATTCATGTCCTAGAAATGGCAATTCTTTGGAGAAGGAGTTTGGGACTCAAAGAATCACAGATTGGTTTGGGTTGAAAGGGAGATAAAAGGTTACCTGGTCCAAGCCACTGGACATGGACAGTGACATCTTCCACTAATTCAGGTTACTCACAGCCCCTGACCTTGGACAAATCCAGGGATGGGACATCCAGTTTTCTGGAAACCTGTTTGAGTTCTTGCCATCCTCATTGTTAAATATTTCTTCCTATTATCAATATAAGATTCCAGTCTTTCAGTTCAAAGCCATTCCCTGTGTTCTACCGCTACAGGCCTTGGTAAAATGTATGACTGTGATTTCCTTAGACTGTGAGCACCGTGTGTTCATCTGCAAATACCTTGGAGAGTACCCAGGGATCTCCCAAAGAAAAGATTTGGAGGCCTCAAGCCCATGACCACTCTGTAGGGACTAAGGAGCTCTGGGTTCCATGGTGTGGAGACTGAGGACAGTGCAGGAGTAGCCAGAGAGGGCTTGAAGGGTGGTTTCAGAGATGAAGGATCCTTTTGTCATAGCAGAAAACAGCATGAAAAATAAAGAAATAATGCCAAGTTCAGCTGGGGAGGTGCAGACTGGAAACAAAGAGAAAAGAGTTTCACTCTGAGGGCAATGGTGTGGTGCAACACATCACCCAGAAGGAGTCTGGATGATCCCAAGGCTTTGTGTGTGCAGGAAGAGCCAGGGAGGACACAGAGATG
>NW_020908564.1:0-797 GCF_003984885.1 Neopelma chrysocephalum | reverse complement strand
TCTCTTTGTCTTCCTTTAATTGTCTTCAAGGCAGTTTCAAAACAAGTCTTCAAAATTTGTACTTTTTTTTTTTTAATTCAAGGATGGCTATTTTTTAGTTCAGAGAAGAGGTGATAGAGATGTTCTCCAAGTGATCTTGATGCTGAGTGTCTCCTCAGGAGATCCACACTGACCCTGGATGATCAACCCTGCTCCTCACCCCCCAACCTCACCAGTTCTGACATGGTTAGTCTTGGACTGACAGCTGATGCAGCTCCAAACACACTGTGGGACCCATTAAAACACAGAAAAACAAATTATTTCCCTTCCTGTAATTGTCTTCAAGTCTTCAAGACTTCTACAGCTAAGTAGAGTTGTTTTGTTTGATTTTAAAGTGGAAGTCATGAAAAATATATATTTTTTTGATGAAAGGGAATGATTTACGCAGAGCCTTGGGATGCAAGAGGATCAGGGTGCAAAGGATTTGAATCCAAAGACAAGGGGTCAAAAGAGATTAGTAGCACTTAATCATTGACCAACTGAACAGTTATAAAGTTATTCAATAGCATTTGCTACAATTTTAACAGTGACTGAATTACAGATTCACAACAACATAATTCACACCACAGTGTATTCACACCCACACCCAGGCAGAGATGTGTGGACACATCAATAGCTGGGTGTGGAAAGGTCCCTCTCCCAGATTCTCCTTGTTGTCATGGAAACACTCCCCCAAATCCCTTTGTGTTTCCCAACAGACAAGGATCACAGCTGGAGGAGTGTTTGGTGACTCTGATCTGCAGGAAGGACAAGGTGCT
>NW_020908563.1:0-2249 GCF_003984885.1 Neopelma chrysocephalum | reverse complement strand
CATACCCAACATCGACTTACTCTTAACCCTTTAGCAATTTTTTCTGCTAGATCAACAAATAGGTTTTGTCCTACTGCCGGGAGCTCAAAATTTCAATCCATCTCTCCTGTCAGTTCAGAATATAAGCTACTTAACTGTGTTAGTAGGTGGTTCTTGGATTTTTTTCTCTCAGTATCTTCAATGATTTCTTCTATTATTATTTCAGGGGTCCCCCACTCACTAGTGATATCCCAGCAAATCCAAGTTTCTTTGACGGGACAACTTAGTCCTAGTCGTGTCCCTTCTGGTTCTAAATTTTCTGCTATCCCATAGCGTCTGTTGCCTATCACACAGGTTTCTAATTTTTCCTTGTCATAACAAACTTTGTTCACATACTCATGTGCCATAAAGATGGTTACCACACCTGTTTCGTAGTATGCATTTTGGTAACATTTTTGGCAGTGGTCATTGGCAACAACCACTAGCAGGAGCGCAGCTAAGGCAAGCAGAGGTCCAGTATAGCATATACCTCCACTGTCCATGCCTATCGGATTGCAGCCGACAGCAGGATGGGAAGATCTTCTTGTGGCAAGTATAGAGGCTAATCTGGTCTTGCCCTCTATTGCTCTCTATTGCTCTGCCTTTGCGTTCGAGTATAGCTGGCACTTAATAACACTAAAAAAAATTTATTGTGTGTGCTTAGTTGGTTGGTTATCTATTTCCTAATGCACAATCATTCTCTAAAAACTATGGGTCTTAGTAGCGGTAGTCTCTCCTTCGTGCTGGGTTTTCGATTTCTTTTGTTGGGAGCGCTGTTTTCAGCTGTTGTCCTCTCCTGGCGACTGTAAAAACAAAATTTTACTTTCGGGTTATTTTCAGTTTTGGGTATTCTCCTTTACATTTCCACCCGGGAGTGGAGGAAGGGGGTGTTATAGGCCCTTTGACTCTTGTACTATGGGTCCACCCCTTCTCTATAGTTCGTATTGCTGTTTCAGTGGTTAATACCACTTGGTATGGCCCCTCCCATTCTGGTTTGAGAGGCTCTTCTTTCCATGCTTTTATTAGAACCCAATCTCCCACTGAAATGTTGTGTATTTTCATCTCTAGTTTAACAGTTTGGGGAAGTAGCCCTTGTTGCCTGAGGTCGTCTAACCTCTTGGCTATTGTTGTGACATATTCTCTGAGGTATTTTTCGCCTAGTTCCAGAGTTGGACTTTGGTGGGTTTTATGGCATGACGGATAAGGCAGCCCAAATAACATCTCATAGGGAGATACATTTAAGTCTCTTCTGGGGGCTGTCCTGATCCGAAAGAGTGCTAAAGGTAAACATTTTGTCCATGGCAGCCCTGTTTCCAGGGCGAATTTGGTTATGGTTCGTTTCAGAGTTTGGTTCATTCGTTCCACTCTCCCCGAGCTCTGGGGGTGCCACGGGGTATGATGTTGCCAAGAGACTTGTAGAGCCTCGCACGTTAATTTTAGAATTTTTGAAGTGAAATGTGATCCCCGGTCTGAATCTATGGTTTCGGGTAGTCCAAATCTGGGAACCACTTGTTCTAATAATGTTTTAACTACACTTTGAACCGTGACTTTTAAGACTGGAAATGCTTCTACCCAATGAGTTAAGTGATCTACAATTACCAATAAGTATTTCCATCTCTGTACAGGAGGAAATTCAGTGAAATCTACTTGTATTCTCTGAAAGGGCCTAATTGCAAGTTCTCGACCTCCAAGGGAGCGAGCTCTTTGTACCCTTTTGTTTACTTTTTGACAAATCATGCACTGGCTTGTTATTTGTTTAGCAACAGTACACACCCCCAGGTGCCCGTAAGCTCTCAAAAATGTTTCTACTAAGGCTTGGGTGCCCCAGTGTGTACTGTTATGGAGTTCCTTTAGTACTTCTCGTGTAACTGCTTCTGATAGTATCTGTCTCCCATCTGAGAGAAACCACCTCCCCTCCTCGTCTTTCTTGGCTCCTATTTCAATTAGTTTTTGTTGTTCAATTTCAGTAAACACTGGATGGGATACTTTTTCTGGAACTGGTATCAGGGCCATAATTTTTGCTTCAGTTGTCCTGAGGCTGAGAGCGGCCTCTTGGGCAGCCTGGTCAGCTCGAGCGTTTCCCTGACAGATCATATCTTTTCCCCTCTGATGCCCCTTCACATGTACAATGGCAATCTCTTGTGGTTTTTGGATTTCTTCCAACAAGGTCTCTAGAAGTTCACAATGACTTAAACCTTTCCCCTGGGAGGTTACCATTCCCCTCTCATGCC
>NW_020908562.1:0-1268 GCF_003984885.1 Neopelma chrysocephalum | reverse complement strand
GACACCACAGCCGAAGAATGGCAGGCGATAGGCTACAGCCTATGGCGCGATAATGAAAAGGGGGACCGAAAGGCAAAACAAGCTCTCATTGCCTGGAGGCTAGTTCTGATGGTGCTACAGCACCAAATGATGAACGAGAATAGCAGCCTCCATGTACCAGCTAAGCGACGCGAAAAAACAACTGCGTCACATACATCGCGGCGTTCACAAGATGGCGGGAGGGAGAAGACACCATCACAGCGAACACGAAATGGCGGCGAGGAGGAGGGAGACGGGAGACGCGCGGGACGGAGGCGGGAAAAATCCTCGCGAGAACCATCAGCGCGGGAAAAGAGGGGGCGGGCCCTCATAGCACCACCCTCCAGACCACCTCCTCCTCCCCCTGTGCGCGTCACAGACCCCTCCCCTGAGTCGCCCACGTGTTCGTCCACTCCCTCCAGCTCCACCTCCTCCCCTGAGAGATCACCTTCCGGGGGGAAATGGGAGGTGAGGGGCGGGGCTAGGCCAAAGGCCAAAGCCGACTTCCGGCAACATGGCCGCGCCCATAAGGCCCATAACACCAAGGCCTACCCCGCCTGCCGCTACAGCGACACTGACTCGGACGATGACATAGACCTTGACCAACACTCCCCTGAAAGGCACAGCGATATGCCCAATATATGGAAGCCTTTCAGGGAGGAAGCCGCTCAGGCTAATGACACAGAATTCTTAAAAGCATTTCCAATATTTCTGGAAGAAGGGAAGGCTCCGGAATGGAGACCGATCTCCTATCCCATGTTGAAGGATATAAAAAAGGCCATGGTTGAGTATGGCCTGGGAGCGCCATATACGATCGGTCTCCTGGAGTCCTTCTTCCTTGCCTACCTATTAATTCCCTATGACATCAGGGCAGTCATAAACGGCCTTTTCACCACCATTCAGTCCTCAGTATTTGAGGCTGAATGGAAAAAATTAATTGTCACCTATGTAAACGAAAAAATGGAAAGAAGGGGAATCCCAGTGCGGCAGGCAATAGACATGCTCTATGGTGAAGGGAGCTACTCAACCAGAGGGGATCAATCCAGAATTGAGCCCAAATTTTTAGAAATTACTAAAGAATTGGCACTAGAGGCGGTAAAGAGGGTGGCGGACGCGTATGTCCAGACGCCCTCTTTCACCCTCATTAATCAGGGACCAAAAGAACCGTTTATTGATTTTATAACAAGGCTAAAAGAGGCAATCAAAAGACAAGTCAATCAAAAGGAAAGTCAAGAAATTCTATTTAATAA
>NW_020908561.1:0-2826 GCF_003984885.1 Neopelma chrysocephalum | reverse complement strand
ACAGAGCAACTCACCAGGCAGAGCTTGTGGACACAGAGCCCAAGTACAAAAATTTTTTCCCTGCAGATGTTCGGGTCAGCCTCTGATGGCTGACACAGCAGGCGTGCTGGAGGGGAGAGAGACAATGGCCCCGGGCATGGCACCTGTGCTGCCCGCCCCCACAGCCCCTCTGCCAGGCTGTGGGAGGGGCACTTTGCTCTCCCCTGGCTCCCTCTCTTCGGGGCCCTCCTCCTCCCTGTCTGACATGGTGACTGTCAGCAGGGAGCCCCTGTCCTTGGAACACCGAGGTCTCCTCCAGGTGCTCCTCCACTGGTTCCGAGGCAGAAGTGAGACGAGTTTGCAACACAGGGCCAGAGCCCTGAGGCGTAGAGCCCCCTGACTCGCTGGTCAGCCCTGTGTGAGCCTGGTCTCTCTCTGCCGTCTCCTCCTGTCGTCTGGTTGAGGAACACCGAGGTCTCCTCCAGGTGCTCCTACACTGTCTGTGCAAAAGAAGCCAGAGGCGTTTGCAACAGAGGGGCAGAGCCCGGGGGGCTGGGGCCCCCCTACTGCCCCTGACTCCTGTCTCTGTCCGCCTTCTCCTCCTTTTGTCCAATCCACTGCAGTCTCCTCCAAACGCTCCTTTGCTGATTCTGAGAAGCGCGAGGTGGCTGTGCTTGCAGCACGGGCCAAGAGCCCCAAGCTGGGTGTTTTTGGGGAGTGATCCCAGAGACTTTTCATGCTCTGAGTGGAGTTCTGGTTTTGTTTGCTAGACTTGTGTCTGGCTTTCCCCCTTCTTCAAGTGGTCCTTTGCCTCTGCCCCTGGGGCCTTGGCATAAGGGGAGAGAGAAAAAGGGATTTATCTAGCTCTGGATCTATCAATGTATCTATCTATGTATTTATCTACGGATCTGTCTATGGATCTATCTATCTATCTGTCTAAGTGTCTATCTATTTTATAATCTATCTAACCTATCTCTAGCCTACCATCTATGGGCAAACTGTGCTAAAGCTGTGAACCAGCTGAAGCCCTAAGGTGTCTTTTGGGGACTCCCAGGCTGGTCATAGAATGACTGGGTGAGCCCAGTCTGGCAGGGTGCACCTGGGGCAGCCCAATGGCTGAGGCTCTGTCCCTGCAGCCACGGCCGGGGTGCCTCCCTGTGCCATGCTCTCAGCCGGACGCCGCTGAGGCTCAGCAGGGTCACCTCCAGGCAGCTGCCTGGCGCTGTCAGCCCGGCCCTGCTGCTCCTGCTGCGGTGGGACACGGGTGCCGAGGAAGAGCCTGCGCACAGCCCTGAGCACCCTGCCCAACAGGGAGCGTGGCTGCCATGGCGCCGGGCCGTGAGTAGCCGTGGCAGGAGGAGATGCGTGGCCAAGGGGCCGTGCGGGCAACAGGCAAGCTCCTGCCTGCAGCGCCGGCACCCAGGGCTCTTGCCAGGGCAGAGTGGGCAGAGCATAGCCAGCCCTGCTGGTTGTGGCGGTGCCGGCCTGGCCTGGCTGCTGCTCTCCGGGACGGCTGGGCCAGGCCTGCCCCCACTGGGGCAGCGCCGGACTTTGGGACGTGGCTGGCTCATCCTCGGTGTGGCTGGTGTAGTGCCAGTCCTTCGTGGCCAAGGCCCAGGTGTCCTAGGGGAAATGGGCTTCAAGCCACTCCAGCACCTTCTGCTGGCTTGGGATGGCCTCCAGTCCCTCCAGGCCTGTCAGCTCTGGCTTCCCGATGTCCAACTTGGGGTTTGCCTGGCAGATGAGAAAGGAGTGAGGGACATTTCTTGAGGAGATCTCCCTCAAGGTGAGGAGGAAGAACTTCTCCACACTGAGGCGGGCAGAGCACTGGCACAGGCTTGCCAGGAAGGTGCTGCAATGTCCGTCTGCGGAGGCATTGCAAAGCTCCCCGGACTTTGCATTGCTGTGTGAGCTGCCTCAGGTGAGCCTGGCTTGGCAGGGAGGTTGGAGCGGATGATCTCCAGAGGCCCCTTGCAAGTCGAACGATTCTGGGCTTGGGTGCTTTGTCAAGGTCTCCCGCTTCCCCCCAGCAAATGCGTGCCGGGCAGCTGGCAGCATAAACTGACTTTTGGAGGAGCTTTTGGACACCCCCGGGATCCTCCCCCGCGCTGCCGTGGGGCCCGTGGGTGTGTGGGGCTGAGGGCTCGAGCGCCCGGACACTGATAAATAAACATCAGCACGCGGGGATACGGGCCCGCCCCCGCCGCGCTGCGCAAACGGCGTAGGGATACGCAAACGGCGTAAGGTGGCGCTGGTAATGGCAATGGAGCGGCGCTACGCAAGCTGCGTAAGAGGGCAAGGAATGCCCGCGGCGCTACGCAAACGGCGTAAGGGGGCGCCGGTAACGGCAATAGAGCGAGTTACGTCAGTTGCGTACGGCTACGCAAATGGCGCAAGGGCCCTGCCCTCAGCGCTACGCAAATGGCGGGAGGGCCCCGGTGGCTTCCTAAGGGCTCGCGGACCTTTCCCAGTTCATCCCAGTCCTCTCCAAAGGGTTCCCAGTTTGCCCCGGTCCCTTCCTAAGGGCTCTCAGTTCCCTCCTAAGGGCTCCCAGTCCATCCCAATCTCCTCCTAACGCCGCTGCCCTCAGCGCTACGCAAATGGCGTAAGGGGCTCTGCCGTTGCCCACAGCCCTACGCAAACGGCGTAAGGGGGCGCCGGTAACGGCAAGGGAGGCGCAAGGCTGACGGGCTCGGCACAGGGGCCATGTGGTATTTGGTTTCTCTATAGTTCATGTTTTATAATGAAGGGGGAAGGGAAGGAAGGGAGCTGCTCCTGCCAGCACGCCAATAATCTGTCACAAAGGACTGGAGCTCTCAGAGCCAATTAGTCCTCCAGTGAACCATT
>NW_020908560.1:0-555 GCF_003984885.1 Neopelma chrysocephalum | reverse complement strand
AGAGCTCAGTCACCTCCCAGCCCAGGCTGCCTCTCATCTCTCTGCCTTCTCTCCTGTGCCCTGGGTGCTGCAGGCAGTGCCCTCAGCCCTGTTGGGCTGTGCAGAGGAGCTGCTCACCAGCAGAGCTGTCTCTTTGAAGCTCTTCTTGGTTGCCAGGAGCTCCCTGTGTGCCAGGAGCCCGGCCCAGCTCAGCAGCACAGCAACAGCAACAGGCATTTCATGACCCCCAGGGGGGTTATGGCGTTGTTTACATGAGACTCAGTCCCTGAGAGGAAGTTCAAACAACTTTTCAAGAAGTCAAAGTGAGATGGAAACACTAAAGTTTTTCGTAGTGCTAATGAGTCTCACTGAGGGACACAACTGAGAACATGTCCCCAGGTTCCAGTTAGAGCAGAAAACTGCAGACAGTGATGACAAGGATGGACAAGCAAGGGAAAGGTGGCTCTGATGCTGAAGAAACATTGACTTGTTTGTTTAATCCAACAGGCCAAGCCCTGACCCTCAGCCTCTGGGAAGGCAGATCCTGTCCCTGCCTCATTCCTCAGGGCTCTTCCT
>NW_020908559.1:0-469 GCF_003984885.1 Neopelma chrysocephalum | reverse complement strand
AGGATGGATATTAAGCTCCACAGTAATAGGGAGAGATTGTATACGGAAAACAGGACCACACTTTGTATACCCAGTTGGAGAAACCCCTTGCAAGCGAACCCTAAAAACCAACTCCACTCACAGTGAGTATTTCCCACAAGCCCCAACTAACTATTGGTCAGGAAAAAAGGGCCCCAACTGTGAGTGGGATGCAAACAAAAAACTATATCAATGTAATAAAACCAAAGTAAACCCTTTTCCCGGAATAATGGAAATATCAAAATTTTGGAAAAATACTGATAGCCTGTCCAAAGATTTTTGGAAAGCACCAAATGGACTTTTTTGGATTTGTGGAAAAAGGGCATATACAGTCCTACCAGAAAATTGGAGTGGCTGTTGTACCATAGGAATAATTTTGCCTGGATTTTTCCTATTGCCCTTGGAGAGTGGAGATGAATTGGGAGTCCCGTTATATGACTCCCTTAACCGA
>NW_020908558.1:0-415 GCF_003984885.1 Neopelma chrysocephalum | reverse complement strand
ATTTGTTTGTGAATACTGAAAATGGTACGGCATATGGAGTCCTAACTTGGGCTGGGCAGAGAAAACCAGTCGGATATTATTCAAAATTATTAGATCCAGTCAGCAGGGGGTGGCCAACTTGCCTGCAAGCCATCGTGGCTACGGCTTTGTTAGTTGAAGAAGCTACAAAAGTGACTTTTGGGGGAGAATTGAAAGTTTTTACCCCTCACAATATAAGGGGAGTATTGCAACAGAGAGCTGAGAAATGGCTGACAGATAGCCGGTTGTTAAAATATGAAAGCATTCTATTACATTCACCTAAATTAGAACTAGAAGTGACAAATCTACAAAATCCAGCCCATTTCTTATATGGGGAGCCCAAAGGAGACCTGGTACATGATTGCCTACAAGTAATAAATTTTCAGACAAAAATTAG
>NW_020908557.1:0-10741 GCF_003984885.1 Neopelma chrysocephalum | reverse complement strand
CACACATCCTCAAGCTCTCCTGCTCACACTCAGGCTACCTCAGGGAAATTGGGCTCATTGTGGTTGGTGTCTGTTTAGGTTTTGGTTGTTTCATTTTCATAGTTTTTTCCTATGTGCAGATCTTCAGGGCTGTGCTGAGGATCCCCTCTGAGCAGGGACGGCACAAAGCCTTTTCCACCTGCCTCCCTCACCTGGCTGTGGTCTCTCTGTTTATCAGCACCTCATTCTTTGCCTACTTGAAGCCCCCCTCCATCTCCTCCCCATCCCTGGATCTGGCTCTGTCAGTTCTGTACTCGGTGGTGCCTCCAGCACTGAACCCCCTCATCTACAGCCTCAGGAACAAGGAACTCAAGGATGCCATAAGGAAAATGATGACTGGATGCTTTTCAGGAGTAACAACTTTCCTTATTCCTTCTGCACAACACTCATTGTGTAACCCTTTACTGGCCCGGCCTGCCTTCTAAAGCTTTGGAGAGTGGCAGCAGGGGAGTTTTCCTATATTTCTTCTTTTAATGTTGTTAACACAGAAATTTATTCTTCATCCCTTACCTAATTCACTCTCTACCTCTTTATTATGACCCACAATTGTGTAAATGAGGAATCATTCTCTGTGTGCATTTGAACAAAATAAAAGTTTCTGCAGTAACTTCTTTGTCAAACATCCTGCCTTTGTTATTCTGTACATGAGGAATCACAGTCTCTGAGTATAATAAAGGACTTGAATTCTTTTTTCCTGGTTCTTCCTCCAAGAAATTCCCTGAAGCTGGAGGGCAGTGCCTGTGTGCAGAGGAGAAGGGGTAAAGAGTCCTGGTACAGGAGCACTGCCAGGGAGCAGCAGCTCTTGGGCTTTTCAGAGATGCTCTTTTTCCACTGCCTCCCTCTCCTTTCTGCTCCTTGCCCAAGGCCTGAGTGCTCTGGCAGCTCAGTCCCTGCTGTGTGTCAGTCCTGTGACCATGGGCAGGGACAGGCCCTGGGCACTGCTGGCACAGAGCTGGGCTCCTCAACATCATTTCCATCATGAAAGGGGATCCCCCCTGGGCAGTTCCTGAAGACTTTGTTCTTTTTGAAAGGTTGGTGTAAAGAACAAGGCCAAGGAATAGACTCTCCAAAGTCTCATTGCTTTGCTTGTTTCCCCATTCAGTCCCTGCAGTGAGAGAAGCGACTCACTGGGGCACTTGAGGGACTGAGGGCTGGTTCAGATGTTCTGTGCTGGTGGTCAGTGGCAAATGGTCTCCAAGTCACCTGCCTGGGGCTCTGCAGCTTGTGAGGGCTCTGATGGCAGGTGAGGACTTGTCTGTAGGAAATCAGGAAGTGCAGGAGAGCACAGAGGATCTGCAGGGACAGCCCATCCCATCCAGTCAGCAGGGAATGGAGCCCTGGAGCAGAATCCTGCCCAGGGTGGAGTTACCAGAGATCAAGTCCTAAATCTGCCTGTGAACTGGTAAAGGGAGAGTTCTGCAAGCCCAGGGGACGCAGCAGGAACAGAGAAAGGACTCTGGAGTGACTCGTCTCACCCGCAGTGAACTCCCCTTGTGCCTCCCCAGTTCAGGGAGGGCTGTACCAGAGCCAGGGCTGGGCTTTCCAGGAGGGTGTCCTGAAGAACTCTCCAGCCCACAGGCTGGATGCAGTGGAGCCCTGCCCTGCCCTTTGTGCCATTGGAAACAGCCCATGGTCCTGCCCAGCCTGGTTCTTGGCTACTGAGCCTTCCAGGACTATGGCAGAGGGTGGAGAGGAGTGATCCCCATCCTGCTGGGTCTGCTTCCCACCCTGACCAGCATGGCCAGTGCAGGGTCAGCCCAGGGTGCCACAGCCCCTCCCTGTGCAGAGCAGCACCTCCAGCTCAGGGCCCTGCAGGGATCCCAGGCTGGGATCTGCAACTGGCCAAGGCAGCCTGGACACACTGACCTGGGCAAAGGGATGTCCCTGGAGAAGAGCAAGGGAGCATTTGTGGGCCTGCAGAGAGGAATCCCTGACACAGAGCAACCTCTTTCTGCAGCCCCCCCTGGGGACAGGCTGCTCTGTCCCTGGGCCAGGACTCTGTGCTGGGCTGGGCAGAGGGGCTGGCACTGAGGGGCACAGTCAGGCTGTGCTGGGCATCTCCTGCAGGTGACACCAGGGCTCCTGCAGTTCCCCTGACCTCCATTTCCTCCTGCCATGCTGAGTGTCCAGCCCCTGAGCTGATGGGGATGCTGAGACTCCTCTCTGTGCCCCAGGAGCTGCTGTGCCCTTCAGAGGGGCTGGGGCTGTGGGGGGAGTGCCCAGAGCTCTGCAGCCCCCTGGGCTGGGCACTGCTGTGGGGCCAGACCAGACTGGGCTGTTCCACCAGTTGACCTCTCTAATGAAATCACTTCTGATTTTCTCCTGAAGAACCATGAGAATACATGTTGTGTCCTGAGAACTAAACTTGAACCATGGCATAATAGAAAAGGTTTTGGTGTCAGGGATATTGAGAAGGCAGGGCAGTGTCACTGGGAGACCTCTCCCAAACCCTTGGAAAGGCCAGAGCCATCCCAGAGCTTCCTGGGGCCTTGGCAAAGGCAGACATGGAAGCAGTCTGCAAACAGAGCAGCAAGGAGGGTTGGCAGAGTTCCAGACTGCTCAGGCTCAGCAGGGAAGGGGATCTGGCAAGTCCTCCTGCAGCCATTCCTAGGCATTGGAAGGACAAGGCAGGGATTGCAGAACCCCTGTGGGAGGGAAAAGAAGGGGATGTTGTGTGCCCAGACTTCAGCAGGGCCTTTGACATGGTCTCCTGTGTCTCCTTAGAGCCAGACTGGTGAGAGCTGGACTGGACAAGTGAAACATGTGGTGGGTGGGAATTTGAATGACTGATGACGATCAAAAGTCATGGTACCAATTCCTCTTGGCAGCAACTCCCAAGTGACATCCATCAGGGACCAGCCCTTGACCATTCCTATGGAACATCTTTATTATGTTTCTGGATGAAGGGATGAAATGCACTTTCCACTCCTTTGTGGATGATGCCAAGTTGCAGCGAGTCTGTGAGAAACCTCGTCTAGTTAATGGTGACTTGTACAAAAAATGTGGTCAAGATGAGTGAATTGGAGTGTGTTTTGCCATCAGGTACCAGCAAGGCCCAAGACAATGAAGAAAAAACTCATGGGTCAGAGGAAAAGTGATTCAAAAGGGGGGCAAAAAGATCAAACACAACCAAACCAAACACAAACAAACACAGAATGACAGAATAGGATGAGCTGGAAGGGATCCACAAGGATCATCCAGTCCAACCCAACTCTGCCATTGCCATCTGCCCCCACCCCAGCAGGCTCTGAAGCAAAGCACGGTTGAGGTCCAGCCCAGCTCTGCTCTGACAGAAAGAACCTGCAGTCAGGGAGAGGACAAAGTCTTGTTTAACCAGCCTGAGGAATTATGGGCTCAATGACCTCTTGTATTCCTGGGCACTTGAATCACCCTGTGGATCAGGTTTGGTAGCAGGGAGGGGGCTGCAGGTTTCCCTTAGGGAAGAGGAGATCAAGAGTTGACTCTGTGTCAGAGAGAGCCAGTTTCAGGTGGCTCCAAAATGGACCAGCCAGTGCCCAAAGCTGAGCCAAAAAGCAATTCCAGAGGCACCTCTGCGATAACGCTTTGAAGAAAGGATAAAATCCAGGGTGCTGGAACCCAGAGAAGAGTGAGAGAAATGTGAGAGAAACAACCCTGTAGACACCAAGGGGAGTGGAGAAGGAGGAGGAGTGAGAGAGAGCCTTGGTGGGCACCTGGCAGCCAAAAGCCAACCCCCCACCCCTGAGAGCCACAGCTGAGCCCAGCACAAAAGCTCCTTTAGGTCTGGAGGTTCTTTGCAGCAGCTTTTAGCAGAGCTGCCAGATGGGCCATCAAAGGGGATGCTCAGCTGGGTCTGAAACCTGGGTGATCCTTGTCAGCCTTGGCTCTGTAGAATAATAAAGAACTGTAGAATCCTAAATAGTTTGAGTCAGATGGGACCTTTATGGGTCATCTAGTCCAACCCCCCTGCAATGAACAGGGACACGTTCAACTACATCAGGTTGCTCACAGCCATTTCTAACCTGGCCTTGAACGTTTCCAAGAGTGGGGCATCTATGACCTCTCTGAGTGACTCGTGCCAGTTTCAGCACCCTCAGTGTAAAAAATTTCTTCCTTACATCTCATTCAAATCTGCTCCTTTTTAGTTGAAAACCATTATCACTTGTCTTATTACATCTAAGTCTGTGCCCATCCTTCTTATAGGTATGATCTCAGGAGCTCCTGACAAGCCTTGACCAAACCAGCTGAGAAATGAAGAGCCCCTGGAATGTACCAGGGGTGTGGTGAAGTGTCCCTGGACTGGACCAGGTGGTCCTGGATGATACAGGTGGGAACAATCTGGAGTGGAACAGTTTGGGAACACAGGATAATCGGTCATCCCCTGAAAGCCTTGGAACATTCCCTGCCTGAATTGCAGCCCAAATGGGACAGTTTGGATACAATTCCCAAATATTTTGGAAACTCCAGTCATTCCTGACACCAGGATGGAAATTCAGCAGATAACTCAAGCCAGTCCCCTTGGGAGCCCACAACCAGCGGGGCTGAGGGAGGCCCTGGCAGCTCCCCAGCACCTCCCTCTCAGTGGGACACCTCTGGCAGCCTCTCCCAGCTCGGGAACCCTCCAGTTTGCAACACTCCAAAGACCCTCGCTGATGCCCAGGACAATTCTGATCCCCCTCAACAAACACTCCTCCAGCTGGGACCCTTGTCTGTTGGGAAACACAAAGGGATTTGGGGGAGTGTTTCCCTGACAACAAGGAGAATTTCGGAGAGGGACCTGTACACAGCCAGCTACTGATGTGTGCACACATCTCTGCCTGGGTGTGGGTGTGAATTGACTGTGCTGTGAATGTTGTTGTTGTGAGTCTATAATTCAGTCACTGTTAAAATTGTAGCAAATCCTATTGAATCACTTGATAACTGTTCAAATGGTCAATAATTAAATGCTACTAATCTCTTTTGACAGCTTATCTTTGTGTCCAAATCCTTTGCACCATGACCCTCTTGCATCCCAAGGCTCTGTGTAAATCATTCCCTTTCATCAAAAAATATATATTTTTCTTGACTCACACTTTAAAATCTTCCTCCTTAGCTAAACTACAAAACAGCTCTAATTAGCTGTAGAAGTCTTGAAGACTTGAAAAAAAATAAAAGGAAGGGAAATAATTTGTTTTTCAGTGTTTCAATGGTCCCCACGGTGTGTTTGGAGTTGCATCAGCTGTCAATCCAAGATGGGCCATGTCAGAACTGGTGAGGCTGGGGGTGAGGAGCAAGGTGGTTCATAGAGGGTCAGTGTGGATCTCCTGAGGAGACACTCAGCATCAAGATCACTTGGAGAACACTTCTATTACCTCTTCTCTTAACTAAAAAATATCCATCATTGAATTAAAAAAAAAAAGTACAAACTTTGAAGACTTGTTTTGAAATTGCCTTGAAGACAATTAAAGGAAGACAAAGAGATCCTGAGGGATTTCTGCATTTTAATGAGCCCCACGGTGTGTTTGCAGCCCAGCCCATGATGCTGAGGTACTGAGAGAAGATGGAAGCAGCTGCTGAAAAAATCAGAAGCCAAACTGCAAGTGCCTTGAAGCATTGCTGGGCCCCACTGAGGGCAGGCACTGCCAAAGCCTCCCCAGGGACTCCTTGGAGCAGCTCCTTGGAGGCCAGGAGTGCAGGCAGACAAAGGCTCTGGGCAGGCCCCTGCAATGCTGAGCAAAGCCTGCCTTGGTTTTGTGGAGCACAAAGGCCAAGGCCTGAGCCCCAGGCCCTGGCCCAGCAGATCCTGTCCCTCCCGGCTGGCTCAGGGCTGTTTGGGGGGCAGTGGGATGGGAGGGGGAGGAACAACCAAGGCCCAAAACTGGGCAACCCCTGCCAGGCTGCTGAGGGAGGGGCGAGGCAGAAACCAAGGGCAGAACCTGCAAGGCAAGTTGCTTGTGGTGGCCTGAGTGGCAGAGGCAGCTGCCGGAGGCAAGGGGACAAAGGCCTGGGTGCCTTTGGGCCTTGCAGCCCTGCCAGAGCCCTTGGCCATCTCTCCTGCAGGCTGTCCTGGCCTGGCCCTGCTGCTGCTCTGGCCTTGCAGGCTGCACACACCCCTCCTGCTTTCCCACCCCCCTCCCAGCAGCATTTCTAGACCCTCCCTGATGTCTCTGCACCAGCTCTGGCTGTTCCCTGAAACACAAAGCCATGGGCTGATCCTGACTCCCTCTGGGTGACCTTTTGCACCACAAACCTATGCTTTGTAATGACTTTCTTTTTCCTCATCTCAGACCTGATCCTTACAAGCTGCCCTTTGGAGAGGTTTCCTTCTCTTTCCACTCCCAACAAAAGCTCTGTTATCTCTGAAACACTCCTTCAAAGAGTTGCAGGATGAGCCCTGGGCACCCCCTTCCAAAGGTACAGGGGCCCATGTCCCTCGGGTTCTCCACACAAGCTCCAAATCCATCCTGGCAGGTCTCCTCCAGAGCCTCTCCAGTTCCTCCTCATTCCTGCATTCCCAGACACACCAGCCCAGATGTGGCCACAGCTGCGCTGAGTCCAGGGGTGACAACTCTGTGCAGTTCCGTGCACTGGAACAGATTGCCCAGAGAGGGTGTGCAGTAAAGGGCTGTGGGGGATCCTGCTTGAGCAGGGAGGTTGCACGGTGTCCTCCAGTGGTGCTTTCAACCTGAACCATTCTGTGGGTCTGTGATTTCCCACAATTACATCAGTGATTCAATTACAGATCTGAGATGGCAACATTCATACTGTGGTTGCTGGAGGGCATTTGAATCAATTCCCATGTGCACATACAGGCACAGAGCTGTAGATCTGTAGATGTATGTACCCAAGTACCTGTCAAAAGTTCCCCTGGAGTTCAGTGACATTCTCATGTCTGAGCATTTGCATTTCTCAGTATGTGACGGTCGAGCCGTGAGGAGTGGGGGGTCAGCCCAGGCCCCTTTGTCAGCTCTCAGGGATGGTCTTCTGGGTCCCACAAACATGAGAGCTTGGGAGCTGCGAGAGGTGTCCACTGAGAGGGAGGTGCTGGTGCAGCTGCTGCAGCCCAAGAGAGCCAAAGGGCCTCACTCAGGAGTGCTGTTTGTAGGGTCACCTACTGGTTTCAGCCATCTGTCAATCCCCTTCCCTGTCCCTAATCCAGTAATTACTGGAATTTTTTGAAAGTCCAGTAATCATAATACTGTTCAACTTAAACTATGACTCCAGCAAGCAATGTTCAAGGGCTACAAAGGGATGACCGACTATCTCTCATTTCCTCCTCGGTTAATGAACAGGAAGGGGAAGACTGATCTAAAAAGCAACTGCTGAAAACAAAGGGCAGGAGTGTCCTGGTGACACTACAGGAGATTTCAGGCACTGGGGCAAAATCCCACAACATGTGCTCCGATATGTCAGGGACACCAAATGTATCTGAGAGAACAAGGAAATGATGACTGCAGGTGACACAAATTCCCCGAGCCCTGTGCTGAGGCTGTTTCCAAAAACAATCATGGGGCAGGTCATGAGAGAAGGAGGAAGACTCTTTTCTGAAGGATGGGAAATTCCCCATTCCCACCAGGGGAAACTCCACTGACAGTGTCTGATTGTCCTAGTCCCCTTTCCGGGGAAAGTTTAGGTGTTCCTGTCCCCTCTCCCCTGCTTGGACTCCTGTGAGCGAGAGCATTTCTTTCTCTGTTTGGTGCTCACTGAAGCTGTGCAGGCAGATCAGAGGGTGACCCATGGAGCTGTGGGTGCCTCTGGCTGCATCCCAGTGCCCAGCTGTGCTCTGTGCTTTGGGAAAGGGCAGAAGTGCCTCTGCTGGAGGGCAGTGCCGCTCCTGCCTGCAGAGCCCTTCCTGCCTGCAAAGGGGCAGTGCTGCCCAGCTGGGCTGCTTTCCTGCTGGGCAGGGAAAGGGATGGGCCAGAAGGCAGGGCAGGGATGGAGCAGACATGCTGAAGTGTCCTCAGTGCAAAGCAAATGTGGCTTCTGACTTGGTCCCTTGATGTCCCTCCATGGAGGGACAACCAAGTGCTTGCAGGTGGGGTGAGAGCCTGAAGCCTTCCTGCCCTGCCCTCAGGAGATGCCCTTGGCTGATGGAGCTGCTGGTGTGGAGCCCAGCTCTGTGCCAGCAGTGCCCAGGGCCTGTCCCTGCCTGTGATCCCAGCACGGACACGCAGCAGGACTGCGCCCAAGCTGCTGGAACACTCAGGTCTTGCACCCACAGCAGGGCTGGGAAGGACAGTGTGGAGTTGGAAAGAGCAGATGTGGAAGGAGCAAGTGCCCTTGTCCCTGGCTGTGCTGCTGTGCTGGGAGTCTCTTCCCTCCAGCTCTGCACACAGGCACTGCCCCTGCAGCTCCAGAGAAGGGCTGAGGAAGCATCTTGGACACACGAATCAAGGCAGGGACCTTTATTCTACTCAAATGTACAGAGAACAAGCCTTATGAAAGTCTCTGAATCAGAGAAAAGTGGTAGATATTGATGTAGAAATCCTATGAGCAATGCAACTGATTTGTGGATAAAATTATAAAAGTAGAAAAAGAGTAAGGAAATGCACTGACGATAAAAGAGACATAAAGGAGAAAAAAGGCTTGGACTGCAATGAGTTACATTTGGAATGTTCTGCACAAGAAAAGACGCACTTTATTATTGCCTCTAAATCCAGCCATCAGTTTCCTCAGGGCATCCTTGAGTTCCTGGTTCCTCAGGCTGTAGATGAGGGGGTTCAGTGTTGGAGACACCACCGAGTACATAAGTGACACCACCAGGTCCAATGATGGGGAGAAGATGGAGGGGGGCTTCAGGTAGGCAAATGCTGCAGTGCTGAGGAACAGGGAGAGCACAGCCAGGTGAGGGAGGCAGGTGGAAAAGGCTTTGTGCCTTCCCTGCTCAGAGGGGATCCCCAGCACAGCCCTGAAGATCTGCACATAGGAGAACACAATGAAAATGAAACAACCAAAACAAAAGCAAGCACTAACCCCAAGAAGCCCAAGTTCTCTGAGGTAACCTGAGTGTGAGCAGGAGAGCTTGAGGATGTGTGGGATTTCACAGAAGAACTGGCCCAGGGCATTGCCCTGGCACAGGGGCAGGGAAAATGTATTGGCTGTGTGCAGCAGAGCACTGAAAAACCCAGTGGTCCAGGCAGCTGCTGCCATGTGGGCACAAGCTCTGCTGCCCAGGAGGGTCCCGTAGTGCAGGGGTTTGCAGATGGCAACGTAGCGGTCGTAGCACATGATGGTGAGGAGATGAAACTCTACTCTAAGAAAGAATATGAGGAGAAAAACCTGTGCAGCACATCCTGTGTAGGAGATGGTTGTGGTGTCCCAGAGGGAATTGTGCATGGCTTTGGGGACAGTGGTGCAGATGCAGCCCAGGTCTGTGAGGGAGAGGTTGAGCAGGAAGAAGCCCATGGGGGTGTGCAGGTGGTGGTCGCAGGCTACGGCGCTGAGGATGAGGCCGTTGGCCAGGAGGGCAGCCAGAGAGATGCCCAGGAAGAGCCAGAAGTGCAGGAGCTGCAGCTCCCGCCTGTCTGCGACTGCCAGGAGGAGGAACTGGGTGAGGGAGCTGCTGTTGGACATTTGCTGCTTTTTAGCACAGGGTCTGTTCAAAAAAGGAAAGGACAGGGAACAGTTAAGACAGACCTCTGTGAAAAAGCCAATCCATTTTTAAAAGAAATCAATGTGTCCAATATCACCAAATGCACTGCCAAGGAGTCAGTATTGCTCTGCTCCAGGGGGACATAGAACTCTTTTGACAGAGCTCTCAGACACACAAGGAATGTCAGATGTAACAGACCTTGAATACAAAAGTTCCCTCTCTACACCCACGACTCAGAAGAGCTGGGGCTGCAGAGCAGAAGCTTAGTCTGAGCTTAGAATAATTACACCTGTGTTTTCCATTTTTACCATCACATCTGGAAGGTTCTTTTCCACTGCAGGAATCCTCATTTCTATGGCCCAGCACACAGTGCCCAGCAGAGCTGCAGGGAAGGGCCCCCAGAGCTGCCTGAACGCCCCCTCCCCCAGGTCTTGGGGGCACTTTCCCCCCACTCCCTGCCCAGGGCTCTGCTGCCTGGAGCTGTCCCTGCCAGCAGCTGCTTCCCTGGGCCCAGGCCTGGGCCCTGGCAGTGCTGCAAGAGCCCATCCCAGCCCTGGGGGCTCAGCTCTGCCCTGCAGAGCCCTCCCAGCAGCACAGGGCACTGCCCAGGGGCATCTCTGGCTGGGCAGGATCTGATGGCAATGTTAGAGCAACCCTGAGAATGCTGGAAAAGTGACACTGATGCTGTCTATAAGACAGTTTTGATGACTGATACTCTCAGGTTCAATCCCCTCTAATCTAACAGAGTTCAACTTTCAGTGTCTCCTCCTGTGCTCAGAGATTAATTTCTCTGTCACAGTCAGCACCCAGAAATCCCAGAGTATAACACTGGCAGAACTGGTTCATTCTCTTTAAGGTACCCCCAGCCTGTCTGTGCCTCTTGCAAATACCTTCTGGGAAATTTCCTGCTTAGATCTGGAGCTGTGACCAGCCCTCATCCCTGAGCACACTTGGGAGATCAGAAGGACTCTGCCCTGCTCTGCCCTCCCAGCAGTTGTTCCTTCCCCACAGCCCTTCTCCCCCAGCCCCGTGGCAGCTCCTTGGCCGGGCTGAGAGCTGACCCTGGCAGGCAGCAGAGTCCCTGCCCCAGCACACAGAGCCCTGCGGGCAGGACCCTGCTCTGCACCACAGCCCTGGGCACCCCTGGCTGCA
>NW_020908556.1:0-574 GCF_003984885.1 Neopelma chrysocephalum | reverse complement strand
AATTACTGGGCTTCCTTTGGTGTATTTTCAGGAATAGGAACTTCCCATGCGTTATCTCTCCTCACCCACCTCGGTTGCTGGCTCACGAAGGAAGCTAATGCAACCACGACCGCAATAGAGGGACTGTTAGCAGACACACAGAAATTGAAAGAAGTCAGTTTACAAAATCGTGCAGCCATAGACTTCCTACTCTTGGCACACGGACATGGGTGCCAAGAGTTTGAAGGCATGTGCTGCATGAACTTCTCAGATCATGCACAATCGATCCATAAAAGCATTGATCAGTTAAAAAGTTTGGTCCAAGACATTCACCAGTCCCACAGTGAGGGGTTAGATGGAATGTTCGATTGGCTTAAGTTCCCATCAATTCCTAATTGGCTTAGAAGAATATTAATTTTAGCTTTAATTTCTGTGGGTGGTCTTTTTGCTTTGTGCACCTGCTTGCCCTGTCTTTTTGTTTGTTTCCGCCAGCTGTTCCTGAAATCGATCAATGCCAACATTGTGCAAGTAAATAAAGAAGGGGGAGATGTGGAGGATCAATCATCAGACTGGGAAAGATATAAGAAGTGGAGAG
>NW_020908555.1:0-1064 GCF_003984885.1 Neopelma chrysocephalum | reverse complement strand
CTTGGTTCTCCGAGAGGCCCAGGAGGATGAATTCCTTCACGCTGCTGCCGTTCTCCATGTTAATGCCTTGGGGGATATTCGATGCAGAGCCTGGGAACGTGGAAAAATAAAGGCAAAAGAATTCATCAGGTTTTTTAATGATTAAAAATGAAGTCTTGATCAGAAGTACAGTCACACTAAGAAATAGGTAGGATTAGAATTAAGTTTATCAAGGGTGGGGGTTTTTTGTTTTTTTTGTTTGGTTGGTTTGGGGTTTTTTTGTTTGTTTGATTTCTGTTGTTGATTTTTCTTTCCTTCCCCCTCTACATGGTTAATTTTCCTTGCATGAGACTTCAGCCATAGAACCACAGAATCCTGGAGTGGGTTGGAAGGGACCTTCAAGACCATCTAGTTCCAACCTGCCTGCCATGGGCAGGGTACCACCCACTCAATCCTTCTGGCATTGGGTCCATCTGATCCAGGCTTTTGCTTTAGGATTTCAAAATCAGAAACTCTTTGCATGCAAAAAGCTGCTCAAGCACCCACAGGAAATGGAGAAAACCCCAAATTGCTCTCAAAATTGCCCACAAAGGGAAGCCTAGAGAGGAAGTTGAGAAAGTTTGGGACTTTTCCTGTGCTTCCAGTTGTACTGGTAAAAGGTATTCAAGAAAGGGGGCAAAATTTAGAGGTCTTCCCTCTCAAAGTATCTTTTAAGGGACAGATTAGAAGGACGTGATATAATGCAGTCAATTGCAATATGAAAGAAATAGAATGTGGACTGTTTTAATTTCAAGAAAGGATGAGAAATTGCACCACCTCCTTCTTGCAAGTGTTTTCCCCTAAAATCTCAGGTGGTTAATGGGAAAGAGAGTTAAAGAACTTACTTTGGGACTGCAGGACTGGCTCTGGATGTGGTTGTGGGCAAAGAGAGGCAGAAATGGTCCATGAAAATTTCTTTTTTGTATTTTCACATTTGATAAATGAGGGTGAGAGGAGGAGAGGAAAGCAGAAAAAGGAAAGAAAAGAGGAAGGAGAAGTGGGAAAGGATGCAGAGAATGTGGAAAACTTACCTTCTCTGTGTTTGA
>NW_020908554.1:0-1646 GCF_003984885.1 Neopelma chrysocephalum | reverse complement strand
TCCGGCGCCTTTGGAGGTGCAGGTTTCCCTGCTGTTGAGTCTGTCGGGTTGGGGAGTGAGGCCTGGTAAGGCCTTGTCGACCTTGGGAGGCGGAGGCTGCCGGCAGTCGCTCCAGCGGGACTCTCCGTTGTCCCAAGGAGAGTAGTAAGATATTCTTTGCTAATTCTTTTAGTTGATAGACCTTGGGCTACTGATCGGGAGATATATATAGATATTCTTTTGGTTTTTGTTCTTCCCTTCCCCTTTCCCTTTTCCCTGTGAAATTGGAGATATATTTCAACTGTACATAACTGTTATATAAGTGTAAATATATTTATAGATATTTTTTTTGAAACACGAGTATAAGCCCAAAAGAGTTAACTAAGAAACTTGGGCCTACTATCAAGTTACTTGCATTTAAAATGATTCGTTCTGTTCTGCTAACTGGACCAAAGCTTAACAGAGTGTTAAAGGTACATGTAATGGTCTTAAGAGGCAATAAATTAAGACACAGTAAGCTAAAGTAGACATTTGAAGAGGAGAAATAGGCCAGGAGCCAGGGCTTTCTCCAAGCTTGAGCGAGCAGGTCAAGAACAATGGAAAGGAAGAATGGTCACATTGAGGAAGATGAGAATACGCCCCCTCCCCATGGGTTGAAGATGGGATTTCCCCCTAAAATTGGGGATAGAGAGAAGCGCCGCCCCAAGCTCTGCCTGAGCTCCACCTATACTCCGCCTGTTATCAATATGTATGAATAGATGCTGTAATCACTTGAATATGCATTTAATCACACCTGAAAGATTGTATAAAACTGCTGATTTTGTGTGAAGCCTTTGAGCAAGTTTTTCCAGCAATAGCTGGCTTGCTCCCAGCGCTGCTAATAAATACCTTTGCTGCTTAAAGATAAAAAGTCTCTGAGCAGTTTCTCAGATCGATTTTTCAGATTCATTTGGTGACCTGCGGCAGGACACCTTTTCCACCCGGCTGCGGAATCCCTCGGAGAACGGGACCCCCCTGGGTGCCCTTGGGTAAGTCTTTTTACCCGAAGGGGCTCCCTTCTTCGGTGGCTTCTTGCGGGGGCTGGACAAGAACACTGTTTATTGATAAAAGGTGTTTATATTTGGTTTTTTGGTTTTGTTTATTCTGGATTCTGGTTATTCTGGTTCTGGACACCCGTAAATCAAAAGGTGGGACGCCGTCTGTAACGGGATACGGGAGAGGACGCTCTTCCTGGGGAAATATCCCCTCTGGTCTGGTATGTTCTGGTTTTGTCTGTATTTGGCCTAACAGTGTTTATATCGGGGAAAGAACAAAGCACCTAAGTTTCCTTTGATTGTTCTTTAGTCTGTGTTTCAAACTGTCTATTAGGTACTCTTGGAAAATAGCACTTGTCATAGCAGTGTGTTCATGTTATATTGCTTTGCTAATTTTGTGTTTTCTTGCTTTGTGTTGGAGGCAATACCGAACTCCTGAAGTGTCTGTCCACCCTAAACCAACCATGGAAACATCTTGTTAAACTTGTATGGGGAGGGGGTCTGGAGAATTGACTGTGAATACACCACACAGCTTAAAACCTAGAATTAAGATCTGTCCATTTTGCAATTGTTCATTATATGTGCATGCTTTATGTAATAACTGTTTTAAGTATATTTTAGGACCCAGATCTT
>NW_020908553.1:0-1145 GCF_003984885.1 Neopelma chrysocephalum | reverse complement strand
CGCGATAATGAAAAGGGGGACCGAAAGGCGAAACAAGCTCTCATTGCTTGGAGGCTAGTTCTGATGGTGCTACAGCACCAAATGATGAACGAGAACAGCAGCCTCCATGTACCAGCTAAGCAACGTGAAAAAACAACTGCGTCACATACATCGCGGCGTTCACAAGATGGAGGGAGGGAGAAGACACCATCACAGCGAACACAAAATGGCGGCGAGGAGGAGGGAGACGGGAGACGCGCGGGACGGAGGCGGGAAAAGTCCTCGCGGGAACCATCAGCGCGGGAAAAGAGGGGGCGGGCCCTTGTAGCACCACCCTCCAGACCACCTCCACCTCCTCCCACATGCGTCAGGGACCCCTCCCCCGAGTCGCCCACGTGTTCGTCCACTCCCTCCAGCACCACCTCCTCCCCTGAGAGGTTACCTTCCGGGGGTGAAAGGGAGGCGAGGGGCGGGGCTAGGCCAAAGGTCAAAGCCGGTTTCCGGCAACATGGCCGCGCCCATAAGGCCCATAACAACAAGGCCTACCCTGCCTGCCGCTACAGCGACATTGACTCGGACAATGACACAGGCCATACACGGCGCTCCCCTGAAAGGCACAACGAAATGCCTAACATTTGGAAGCCTTTCAGGGAGGAAGCTGCCCAGGCCAACGATACTGAATTCTTAAAGGCTTTTCCAATATTTTTGGAAGAAGGGAAGGCTCCAGAGTGGAGGCCGATCTCGTATCCCATGTTAAAAGACATCAAAAAAGCCATGGTCGAGTATGGCTTGGGAGCACCATATACGATCGGTCTCCTGGAGTCCTTCTTCCTTGCCTACTTATTAATTCCCTATGATATCAGGGCAGTCATCAACGGTCTTTTCACCACCATTCAGTCCTCGGTATTCGAGGCTGAGTGGAAGAAACTAATTGTGACTTATGTTAACGAGAAAATGGAGAGAAGGGGTATTCCAGTAAGGCAGGCCATAGACATGCTTTATGGCGAGGGGAGCTACTCAACCAGAGGGGATCAATCCCGAATTGAACCAAAATTTTTAGAAATTACTAAAGAATTGGCACTAGAGGCGGTAAAGAGGGTGGCGGACGCATATGTCCAGACGCCCTCTTTCACCCTCATTAATCAAGGCCCTAAAGAACCGTTTAT
>NW_020908552.1:0-594 GCF_003984885.1 Neopelma chrysocephalum | reverse complement strand
AACAGGAGCTCATGGAACCGAGTGGCCATTGGGACACTGCAGGGCCTGCTGGAATCCAGGGGCCGGTGGGACACTGGGGAGCCTCTTGGAGCCAAGGGAGCCCTGGGATATTTTGGAACATCTTGGAATTAAGGAGGCATTGTGACAGTGAAGGGCCTCATGGAACCAAAGGATCCAAGAGACAATATGGAACCTCATGGAACCAAGGCTGCATTGTGACACTGAGAGGCCTCATGGAACCAAAGGAACCCTGAGAGGTTTTGAAACCTCATGGAATCAAGGGGCCATTTCTGGCAGGATGCTCTGCTCTGACATAACCTAAAAAATGGTCAGAGAATGCAAACAATGGACACTCTCTGTGGTGAGTTACTGCTGGTGTCAAGGTGCTGTTTTTAATGTTGAATTGTGCTAAACCCAAAATGGTTCATGAAACTTCAAACTCACATCCTGCTTTTTGAAGCAGGATTCGACAGAGAAGCTGCTCCCTGGCCTGCAAATATGTCTGGCAGTCAAACCCTTGATAACTATAAAAGCCCCGTTCAACTTTCATGTGGCAGATTCTTCCACAGACTTCCTTGAAATGTGTGGAGCTTC
>NW_020908551.1:0-1472 GCF_003984885.1 Neopelma chrysocephalum | reverse complement strand
TGGGGCCCAGCAATGCTTCAAGGCACTTGCAGTTTGGCTTCTGACTTTTTCAGCAGCTGCTTCAATCTTCTCTCAGTACCTCAGGATCATGGGCTGGGCTGCAAACACACCGTGGGGCTGATTAAAATGCAGAAATCCCTCAGGATCTCTTTGTCTTTCTTTAATTGTCTTCAAGGCAATTTCAAAACAACTCTTCAAAATTTGTACTATTTTTTTTAATTCAGTGATGGCTATTTTTTAGTTCAGAGGAGAGGTGATAGAGATGTTCTCCAAGTGATCTTGATGCTGAGTGTCTCCTCAGGAGATCCACACTTACCCTGGATGATCAACCTTGCTCCTCACCCCCCAACCTCACCAGTTCTGACATGGCTTATCTCGGACTGACAGCTGACGCAGGTCCAAACACACTGTGGGACCCATTAAACATTGAAAAACAAATTTTTTTTCTTTCTTTAATTGTCTTCAAGTCTTCAAGACATCAACAACTAATTAAAGTTGTTTTGTAGTTTAGCTAAGGAGGAAGATTTCAAAGTGGAAGTCATGAAAAATATATTTTTTGATGAAAGGGAATGATTTACACAGAGCCTTGGGATGCAAGAGGGTCAGGATGGAAAGGATTTGGACACAAAGATAAGGGGGCAAAAGAGATTACTAGCATTTAATTATTGACCAGTTGAACAGGTCAAGTTATCAAGTTATCAAGTTATCAAGTGATTCAATAGCATTTGCTACAATTTTAACAGTGACTGAATTATAGATTCACAACAACAACATTCAAACCACAGTCAATTCACACCCACGCCCAGGCAGAGATGTGTGGACACATCAAGAGCTGGGTGTGGGAAGGTCCCTCTCCCAAATTCTCCTTGTTGTCAGGGAAACACTCCCCCAAATCCCTTTGTGTTTCCCAACAGACAAGGGTCACAGCTGGAGGAGTGTTTGTTGAGGGGTATCAGAATTGTCCTGGGCATCAGCGAGGGTCTTTGGAGTGTTGCAAACTGGAGGGTTCCAGAGCTGCGAGAGGCTGCCAGAGGTGTCCCACTGAGAGGGAGGTGCTGGGGAGCTGCCAGGGCCTCCCTCAGCCCCGCTGGTTGTGGACTCCCAAGGTGACTGCCTTTAGTTATCTGCTGAATGTCCATCCTGGTGTCAGCAATTACTGGAGTTCCCAAAATATTTTGGAACTGTATCCAAACTGTTCCATTTGGGCTACAGTTCAAGTAGGGAATGTTCCAAAACTTTTATGGGGTGACTGATTATCCTGTGTTCCCCAGCTCTTACACCCATCCAAGTCAGCTGGATGGTTTATTGACAATGTGTCCTGAGAGGCGGGACCTCCGATGCCATAGAAACCCCTCCCCCTGCATTAGGAAACCTTTGGAATTCACGAGGTGTTCCAGTGGAGCATGAAAATGAACAGCAACTTTACTAAAGCAAAGACCCAAGCAGAACAAAGCAAGGCCCCAGCAGGTGCA
>NW_020908550.1:0-671 GCF_003984885.1 Neopelma chrysocephalum | reverse complement strand
CCTGGCTCTTCCTGCACACACAAAGCCTTGGGCTCATCCAGACTCCTCCTGGGTGATGTGTTGCACCATAGCACTGCCCTTGGGGTGAAATTCTTTTTTCTCATGCCAGCCTGGACCTCCCCAGCTGCACTTGGCATTAATTCTTTCTTTCTCCTGCTGTTTTCTGCTACAACAAAAGCATCCACCCTCTCTGAAGTGACTCTTCAAGCACTCCCAGGGTTCTTCTCTGCTGTCCTCTGTCTGCACACCACTGAACCCACGACTCCTTTGCCCCTCTAGAGTGGTCATGTGTTTGAGACCTCCAAAGCCCTTCCTGGGACATCTCTGAGCACTCTCCAAGGTGTCTGCAGATGAAAACATGGTCTAAGATAGTCACAGGGATACGTTTTACCAAGGCCTGGAGTGGCAGAAAACGGGGCAATGGCTTTGAACTGAATTAGGAGAGCTTTATATTGGATAAAATGAAGAAATACCAATGGGGCTGGCAAGAACTGCAAGAGAAGAGGATGTTCCCTCCCTGGATTTGTCCAAGGTCAGGAACTTTGAGCAGCCTGAACTAGTGAAAACTTGGACCACATGAGGTTTTATGTCCCTTCCAGCCAAACCATTCTGTGATTCTTTGAATCCCAAACTCCTTCTCCAAAGAATTTCTATTGCTAGGACATGAATTA
>NW_020908549.1:0-722 GCF_003984885.1 Neopelma chrysocephalum | reverse complement strand
GCCTGAGCGGCTTCCTCCCTGAAAGGCTTCCATATATTGGGCATATCGCTGTGCCTCTCAGGGGAGTGTTGGTCAAGGTCTATGTCATCGGCAGTGTTAGTGTCTCGGTAGCGGTAGGCGGGGTAGGCCTTGTTGTTATGGGCCCTATGGGCGCGGCCATGTTGCCGGAAGCCGGCTTTGACCTTTGGCCTAGCCCCGCCCCTCGCCTCTCTTTCACCCCCGGAAGGTGACCTCTCAGGGGAGGAGGTGGTGCTGGAGGGAGTGGACGAACACGTGGGCGACTCGGGGGAGGGGTCCCTGACGCGTGTGGGAGGAGGTGGAGGTGGTCTGAAGGGTGGTGCTACGAGGGCCCGCCCCCTCTTTTCCCGCGCTGATGGTTCCCGCGAGGACTTTTCCCGCCTCCGTCCCGCGCGTCTCCCGTCTCCCTCCTCCTCGCCGCCATTTTGTGTTCGCTGTGATGGTGTCTTCTCCCTCCCGCCATCTTGTGAACGCCGCGATGTGTGTGACGCAGTCGTTTTTTCTCGTTTAGTGGCTGGTACATGGAGGCTGCTGTTCTCGTTCATCATTTGGTGCTGTAGCACCATCAGAACTAGCCTCCAGGCAATGAGAGCTTGTTTTGCCTTTCGGTCCCCCTTTTCATTGTCGCGCCATAGGCTGTAACCAATCGCTTGCCACTCTTCGGCTGTGGTGTCGTCTGTTAATTTATGATTTTTACTGTCCAG
>NW_020908548.1:0-419 GCF_003984885.1 Neopelma chrysocephalum | reverse complement strand
GCTATTGACTTCCTACTCTTGGCACACGGGCACGGGTGCCAAGAGTTTGAAGGCATGTGCTGCATGAATTTTTCGGACCATGCTCAATCGATCCACCAAAGTATTGATAAATTAAAAAATTTGGTCCAAGATATCCGTCAATCCCACAGTGAGGGATTAGACGGACTTTTCGATTGGCTTAAATTCCCGTCAATCCCCAATTGGCTCAGAAAAATATTAATTTTGGCTCTGATTTCTGTGGGTGGTCTTTTTGCTTTGTGCACTTGCTTGCCCTGTCTTTTTGTTTGTTTCCGCCAGCTGTTCCTGAAATCAATCAACGCCAACGTTGTGTCAGTAAATAAAGAAGGGGGAGATGTGGAGGATCAATTGTCGGATTGGGAAAGATACAAGAAGTGGAGAGAACTGTATGGAAATTGAAT
>NW_020908547.1:0-505 GCF_003984885.1 Neopelma chrysocephalum | reverse complement strand
CCACACGTGGATCTAAAGCCCCCGGCTGAGGAGTCTCATGGCTCAGGATGAGGAAACAGACCCACCTCGCCCTTTCTGAAGTTCCTTCAAAATTTCTTTCAGAACATCATTTGATTCAAGGGTCTTTTTCTCTCCTGGAGGTTGGCCTGGGCCTCTCCTGGGGAGCGCGCTGGGACTGGAGCCAGTGCTTGCTCCAACTGAGCCTGCCTGGCCAAGAGCAGCCCCAGGAGGACGGGCAGAGGCCAAGCAAGGTGGGGAGGAGAAGGAGCGGGGATGAGATTGCCCTTGGAAGGCAGACGTGCCCTGGCACCCGCTCCTGCCCAGGGACCCTGCCCAGGGTTGTCTGCAGGGAGGAATTTTCCAGCTCCTTTTCTGGTTGCTCCACCCAAACTCGTCTCACATGGCAGGGGTGAGTAGTCTGTCCCTACTGACCTCACAGGCTGAGCTCTGGTTGTCTGTAATCCATTCATGTCCAATGGAACTGCTTCCCATTCAGGTCCTCCAA
>NW_020908546.1:0-1393 GCF_003984885.1 Neopelma chrysocephalum | reverse complement strand
GAGCCCTGGCACCTCCCCTGGCACTACAGGCCCCTCTTTGGCTATTCAATCCAGGCTCTGCTGCTCTTAATTAGGTTCAGCACTGAAGGGATGTCCAGGAGACAATTGCCATTGTACTTTGAGGACATGTAGAAAATACCCTGATAAAGAACAGGAGAGAGACCTCTCTCCCTGTGCCACCTGACTCCATTTGGTCACCTGAGCACCTCTAGGGGCTGCCCTGGACAGAAGGAACAGTGACAGGTTCCCCTGTCCTACATGGGGGCACCTTCTGCCACTGAAGTTGGCCAAAGCAATGTCCCAGCAGCCTCCAAGAAGATCCCACAGCTTCTGCCCTGTCCCTAGGAACTGCTCCATTGGAGCCTGCAGTTCCCAGCAGGAATTTCGGTCACCTCTGGCCCCTCAGATGGAACCAGGGCTTTGTGTGCCAGCAGGTCACTCCTGGCTTTGGTCTTCATTCATTCCCATGGGAGTTGGGACAAGGAGTCACCTGCAGGGGCCTGTTTTGGGCCCACTGAAGTGGGGCAGGAGGAATCCCAGCCCATGGGGGTTGTGGAGGGAGCTGAGTGTCCTTGTGGCCCCAGGTCTGCAGAGCCACAAGGAGACACCTCTGTTGACTCAGCTGAGTCCCTTCCCTCAGTGGGGGTGAAGGAGATCCCTCCTGGGTACTGTCTGGGTTTCCTGTCTAATGATGGGACATGAAAAGGGGACTCTTGGACTTAATTCTGTGTCTGTTTGGAGAAATGACAGTGCTGAAAGAAGTGTCTGTGCCCAGGTGAGAAAAGGAACATCATGATTTCCTTCAGCTGTGTGCCAGCAGGTTCCCCTGGAGCCCCAGGGACAGCTGGAGGGAGCCCAGAGGGGTAGAGCAAGGGCTGCCTGGGGCTGTTGCTGTGTTGCTGAGCTGGGCTGGGCTCCTGGCACTCAGGGAGCTCCTGGCAAGCAAGAAGAGCTTCAAAGAGACAGCTCTGCTGGTGAGTAGCACAGCCCTGCTGCACAGCCCAGCAGGGCTGAGGGCACTGCCTGCAGCACCCAGGGCACAGGAGAGAAGGCAGAGATGAGAGGCAGCCTGAGCTGGGAGGTGACTGAGCTCTCACTACACGAGAAACCTTCCCAGGATTTGAAGGAAGAATTCTCTGGCTGTAGGAAAGTGCAACTTCCCTGCCTGGAGGCATCTCCTAAAGCTGGCCCATCCCACAGCTTCTAGGATCTTTCAGCAGGACTCTCCCAGTTGCTGCAGTGCAGAGGAAGTGGCCATATGGCAGAGCAGGGCAGGAGCTGCAGGCAGCCAGGGCAGAGAGGAGAAGGGAGCAGGAGGTTGAAGGGATCCTGGGGTGGGAGGACAGGGGAGAGCTGCTCAGGGGAGGAACCTTGCCAGCCCTTTGCCACGCTC
>NW_020908545.1:0-1138 GCF_003984885.1 Neopelma chrysocephalum | reverse complement strand
TGTCCTGATTGCCAAAAAATTGCCCCACTGGTTCCAGAGGGGACAAATCCCAGGGGGCTGTCAGCACTAGAAATTTGGCAATCCGATGTTACACACGTACCGGAATTTGGCAAATTAAAATATGTCCATGTGTCTGTGGACACATTTTCCAAAATGATCGTAGCCACCGCGCATTCTGGGGAAAAAAGCAGAGATGTCAAGAAACATTTCCTATCTGCTTTTGCTAGGATGGGAGTCCCCAAACAGATAAAAACTGATAATGGACCATCCTATGTATCAGCAGACACGAAAAAGTTTTTTGATGATTGGGGAATTCACCATACCACTGGAATTCCTCACAACCCCACGGGACAGGGTATAGTAGAACGGGCCCACCAGAACATCAAAAATTTACTCAATAAACAAAAGAGGGGGAGTATTGGCCTAACTCCCCAAGAAAGATTGGAAAAAGTAATGTACGTATTAAATTTTTTAAATTTAGCAGAGGAACAAGAAACTCACACAGACAGAAGTCCCATAGATAAACACTTTAAATCAGAAGATGTAATAAACAAGCAAAAAGCCAAAATCATGTACAAAGATGCGGTAACAGAATCATGGACGGGCCCTTTCCCCCTGATCACATGGGGGAAAGGGTACGCATGTATTGCAGGACCAACAGGACCAAAGTGGGTCCCAACCCGACGAATAAGAATACATCTAGAACGAGACACGGCATGCAGACCATCTACCTCTCCACTCTCTTCACCATCGCCCTGAGTTTCATCGACACCTCCACATCATTCCCTCTGAAGAACTGGATGAACCAACCCAATGAAAATCTATGGGTAATGTTGGCAAAAGCTACGGGAACAGACACTCTGTGTCTGGCCCAGTCGGGCGCTGGCAACCCTTTTCAGACCTGTCTCGTAGGTGTCCCCATTTCTTCTACTAACGACTGGAATGCATTTTTACCACTCACCCGAATTACAGACCCTCTTCCTTTCACTTCCGCTACCCTTGCTCAGGCTGTCTCTCGCACCCATCTTTCTTTTGACCCTCCCCAAGAAATCGATCTTTTTGGTTCAGTCCCTACTAACACCTGTATCTTGTTTCACCGCTACACAGAACCCAAATTGTTTACCCCGTTTAATGTCTC
>NW_020908544.1:0-1195 GCF_003984885.1 Neopelma chrysocephalum | reverse complement strand
GCAAAAGAAATCCTAAAAGCGTGTCCTGATTGCCAAAAAATTGCCCCACTGGTTCCAGAGGGGACAAATCCCAGGGGGCTGTCAGCACTGGAAATTTGGCAATCTGATGTTACACATGTACCAGAATTTGGCAAATTGAAATATGTTCATGTGTCTGTGGACACATTTTCAAAAATGATTGTAGCCACCGCGCATTCTGGGGAAAAAAGCAGAGACGTCAAGAAACACTTCTTGTCTGCTTTTGCTAGGATGGGAGTCCCCAAACAAATTAAAACCGATAATGGACCATCCTATGTATCTGCAGACACGAAGAAGTTTTTCGATGATTGGGGAATTCACCATACCACTGGAATTCCTCACAACCCCACGGGACAGGGTATAGTAGAACGTGCCCACCAAAACATCAAAAATTTACTCAACAAACAAAAGAGGGGGAGTATTGGCCTAACTCCCCAAGAAAGATTAGAAAAAGTGATGTATGTTTTAAATTTTCTAAATTTAGTGGAGGAACACGAAACTCACACAGACAGAAGTCCCATAGATAAACACTTTAAATCAGAAGATGTAATAAACAAACAAAAAGCGAAAATTATGTACAAAGATGCAATAACAGAATCATGGACGGGCCCTTTCCCCCTGATCACATGGGGGAAAGGGTACGCATGTATTGCAGGACCAACAGGACCAAAGTGGGTCCCAACCAGAAGAATAAGAATACACCAGGAAAGAGACGAAACATGCGGACCATCTACCTCTCCACCTTCGTCGTCATAACCCTGAGTCTCACCGACGTCTCCACATCCTTCCCCCTAAAGAACTGGATGAATCAACCCAATGAAAATCTGTGGGTAACGTTGGCAAAAGCTACGGGAACAGACACTTTGTGTCTGGCCCAGTCGGGCGCTGGCAACCCGTTTCAAACTTGTCTCGTAGGTGTCCCTATCTCTTCTACTAACGACTGGAATGCGTTTTTACCTTTAACCCGAATCACAGACCCTCTTCCTTTCACTTCCGCTACCCTTGCTCAGGCTGTCTCTCGCACCCATCTTTCTTTTGACCCGCCTCAGGAAATTGACCTTTTCGGTTCCATCCCTACTAATACCTGTATCTTGTTCCACCGATACACAGAACCCAAATTGTTCACCCCGTTTAATGTCTCTGCCAACAAACCTATCTACCGCGAGCTTCCTTCCTC
>NW_020908543.1:0-2610 GCF_003984885.1 Neopelma chrysocephalum | reverse complement strand
ATGTCCAGGAGACAACTGCCATTGTACTCTGAGCACATGTAGAAAATGCCCTGATAAAGACCAGGAGAGAGACCTCTCTCCCTGTGCCACCTGACTCCATTTGGTCACCTAAACACCTCTGTGGGCTGCCTTGGACAGAAGGAACAGTGACAGGTTCCCCTGTCCTACATGTGGGCCCCTTCTGCCACTGAAGTTGGCCAAAGCAATGTCCCAGCAGCCTCCAAGGAGATCCCACAGCTGCTGCCATGTCCCGAGGAACTGCTCCATTGGAGCCTGCAGTTGCCAGCAGGAATCTCAGTCACCTCTGGCCCCTCAGAAGGAACCAGGGGTTTGTGTCCCAACAGATCACTCCTGGCTTTGGTCTTCCTTCATTCCCATGGGAGCTGGGACAAGGAGTCACCTGCAGGGATCAGTTTTGTGCCCAATGAGCTGGGGTTGGAGGAATCCCAGCCCATGGGGGTTGTGGAGGGAGCTGAGTGTCCTTGTGGCCCCAGGTCTGCAGAGCCACAAGGAGACACCTCTGTTGACTCAGCTGAGTCCCTTCCCTCAGCGCAGGTGAAGGAGATCCCTCCTGGGCACTGTCTGGGTTTCCTGTCTAATGATGGGACATGAAAAGGGGACTCTCGGACTTAACTCTGTGCCTGTTTGGAGAAATGACAGTGCTGAAAGAAGTGTCTGTGCCCAGCTGAGAGAAGGAACATCATGATTTCCTTCAGCTGTGTGCCAGCAGGTTCCCCTGGAGCCCCAGGGACAGCTGGAGGGAGCCCAGAGGGGCAGAGCAAGGGCTGCCTGGGGCTCTTGCTGTGCTGCTGAGCTGGGCCGGGCTCCTGGCACACAGGGAGCTCCTGGCAAGCAAGAAGAGCTTCAAAGAGGCAGCTCTGCTGGTGAGCAGCTCCTCTGCACAGCCCAGCAGGGCTGAGGGCACTGCCTGCAGCACCCAGGGCACAGGAGAGAAGGCAGAGAGATGAGAGGCAGCCTGGGCTGGGAGGTGACTGAGCTCTCACTACACGAGAAACCTTCCCAGGATTTGAATGAAGAATTCTCTGGCTGTAGGAAAGTTCAACTTGCCTTCCTGGAGGCATCTCCTAAAGCTGGCCCATCCCACAGCTTCCAGGATCTTTCAGCAGGACTCTCCCAGTTGCTGCAGTGCAGAGGAAGTGGCCATATGGCAGAGCAGGGCAGGAGCTGCAGGCAGCAAGGGCAGAGAGGAGAAGGGAGCAGGAGGTTCAAAGGATTGTGAGGTGGGAGGACAGGGGAGAGCTGCTCAGGGCAGGAACCTTGCCAGCCCTTTGCCACGCTCAGGCTCTGGCTGCAGAGCAGTGCAGGGGAGTTCCTGCAAGTGCCTCTCCCAGCTGCCAAATGCCAGCAGTGGCAGGAGCTGTCAGGATGGCTCTGCTGGATTTGCTGGGGTGCAGCAGGAGAAGCTGCTGCAGAGCAGGACTTGCTGCTGCCCCCTCAGAGGCCCAGGGCAAGAAGGTTCCCTGTGCCAGGGCTGGCTGTGGGCTGGGAAGGTGGGGGTGCAGCCAGGGGTGCCCAGGGCTGTGGTGCAGAGCAGGGTCCTGCCCCCAGGGCTCTGTGTGCTGGGGCAGGGACTCTGCTGCCTGCCAGGGGCAGCTCTCAGCCCGGCCAAGGAGCTGCCACGGGGCTGGGGGGGAAGGGCTGTGGGGAAGGAACAACTCCTGGGAGGGCAGAGCAGGGCAGAGTCCTTCTGATCTCCAAAGTGTGCTGCAGGGATGAGGGCTGGTCACAGCTCCAGATCAAAGCAGGAAATTTCCCAGGAGGTATTTGCAAGAGGCAGAGACAGACAGACTGGTTCCTTCAGTGTTATAGTCTAGGTTGTCTGGGTGCTGACTGTGACAGAGAAATTAATCTCTGAGCAGAGGAGGAAACACTGAATCTTGAACTCTGTTAGATTAGAGGGGATTTAACCTGAAAGTATCAGACATCCAAACACTCTTACAGGCAGCATCAGTGTCACTTTCTCAGCCCTGGGCCCAGGGAAGCAGCTGCTGGCAGGGACAGCTCCAGGCAGCAGAGGCCTGGGCAGGGAGTGGGGGGCAAGTGCCCCCAAGGCCTGGGGGAGGGGGTGTTCAGGCAGCTCTGGGGGCCCTTCCCTGCAGCTCTGCTGGGCACTGTGTGCTGGGTCATAGAAATGAGGATTCCTGCAGTGGAAAAGAACCTTCCCCAGATGTGATGGTAAAAAAAGGAAACACAGGTACAATTATTCTAAGCTCAGACTAAGCTTCTGCTCTGCATCCCCAGCTCTTCTGAGTCGTGGGTGTAGAGATGGAACATTTGTACTCAAGCTCCGTTACATTTGACATTCCTTGTTGTGTGTGAGAGCTCTATCAAAAGAGTTCCATGTCCCACTGCAGCAGAGCAAAACTGGCTCCTTGGCAGTGCATTTGTTGACATTTGACACATTCATTTCTTTTAGAAATGGAGTTGCTTTTTCACAGACGTCTGTCTTAACTGTCCTTTCCTTTCCTGAACAGACCCTGTGCTAGGAAACAACAGATGCCCAACAGCAGCTCCCTCACCCAGTTCCTCCTCCTGGCATTTGCAGACAGGCGGGAGCTGCAGCTCCTGCACTTCTGGCTCTTCCTGGGC
>NW_020908542.1:0-540 GCF_003984885.1 Neopelma chrysocephalum | reverse complement strand
CCTCTGTCCCCTCAGAAGGAACCAGGGGTTTGTGTCTGAGCAGGTCACTCCTGGCTTTGGTCTTCCTTCATTCCCATGGGAGCTGGGACAAGGAGTCACCTGCAGGTGCCTGTTTTGGTCCCACTGAAGTGGGGCAGGAGGAATCCCAGCCCATGGGGACTGTGGAAGGAGCTGAGTGTCCTTCTGCCCCCAGGTCTGCAGAGCCACAAGGAGACACCTCTGTTGACTCAGCTGAGTCCCTTCCCTCAGTGCAGGTGAAGGAGATCCCTCCCGGGCACTGTCTGGGTTTCCTGTCTAATGATGGGACATGAAAAGGGGACTCTTGAACTTAACTCTGTGTTTGTTTGGAGAAATGACAGTGCTGAAAGAAGTGTGTGTGCCCAGCTGAGAGAAGGCACATCATGATTTCCTTCAGCTGTGTGCCAGCAGGTTCCCCTGGAGCCCCAGGGACAGCTGGAGGGAGCCCAGAGGGGCAGAGCAAGGGCTGCCTGGGGCTGTTGCTGTGCTGCTGAGCTGGGCCGGGCTCCTGGCACACAGGGA
>NW_020908541.1:0-634 GCF_003984885.1 Neopelma chrysocephalum | reverse complement strand
CAGCACCAAATGATGAACGAGAACAGCAGCCTCCATGTACCAGCCACCAAACGAGAAAAAACGACTGCGTCACACCAACTGAGGCACTCACAAGATGGCGGGAGGGAGAAGACAACATCGCGGCGAACACAAAATGGCGGCGAGGAGGAGGGAGACGAGAGACGCGCGGGACGGAGGCGGGAAAAGTCCTCGCGGGAATCATCAGCGCGGGAAAAGAGGGGGCGGGCCCTCGTAGCACCACCCTCCAGACCACCTCCACCCCCTCCTGCGCGCGTCAAAAACCCCTCCCCCGAATCACCCACGTGTTCGTCCACTCCCTCCAGCACCACCTCCTCCCCTGAGAGGTCACCTTCCGGGGGCGAAAGGGGGGCGAGGGGCGGGGCTAGGCCAAAGGTCAAAGCCGGCTTCCGGCAACATGGCCGCGCCCGTAGGGCCTATAATAACAAGGCCTACCCCGCCTACCGCTATCAAGACTCAGACTCTGACAATGACATAGACCTTGACCAACACTCCCCTGAAAGGCACAGCGATATGCCCAATATATGGAAGCCTTTCAGGGAGGAAGCCGCTCAGGCTAACGACACAGAATTTTTAAAAGCATTCCCAATATTTCTGGAAGAGGGGAAAGCTCCAG
>NW_020908540.1:0-745 GCF_003984885.1 Neopelma chrysocephalum | reverse complement strand
GGGGAGGTTTCTGGGCCCCATCTCTCCCCTCCCAGTGCTCCCAGTGCTCCCAGTCCTCCCAGTTGCAGGATGTCCCTGACTTGGGGTCCCTGGGTCCTGCTTCTCTCTCCCAGTGCTCCCAGTTGCCCTCCCAGTCCCCCCAGTTTGAGGATGTCCCTGACTGGGGGATTTCTGCTCTCTCCCAGTACTTCCAGTTGCCCTCCCAGTGCTCCCAGTCCCCCCCCAATTTGAGGATGTCCCTGACTGGGGGGTCTCTGGGGGGGTCTCTGCTCTCTCCCAGTGCTCCCAGTCCTCCCAGTTGCAGGATGTCCCTGGCTGGGGGGTCTCTGGGTCCTGCTTCTCTCTCCCAGTGCTCCCAGTGCCCCCAGTTTGAGAATGTCCCTGACTGGGGGGTGGCTGGGGGGGTCTCTGCTCTCTCCCAGTGCTCCCAGTCCTCCCAGTTTGAGCATGTCCCTGACTGGGGGGTGGCTGGGGGGGGTCTCTGCTCTCTCCCAGTGCTCCCAGTCCCCCCAGTTGCAGGATGTCCCTGACTGGGGGGGTCTCTGCTCCCTCCCAGTGCTCCCAGTTGCCCTCCCAGTGCTCCCAGTCCCCCCAGTTGCAGGATGTCTCTGGCTGACGAGCTCCTGGCAGACCTGGAGGAGGCGGCCGAGGAGGAGGACGAGGCCGAAGGCTCCGAGGGGGGGGAAGAGCTGCCCATCGAGGACGTGCGGGAGGAACCAGAGCCGCCCGAGGGCTCCGAGTCCGT
>NW_020908539.1:0-423 GCF_003984885.1 Neopelma chrysocephalum | reverse complement strand
CCCCCCCCAACCCCCTCAAAACACCCCCAAACCCCATTCAGGGCATCCCGCCGCAGCTCCAAGTGACCCCAAAGACCCCCTAAACCCCCCCCAGCCCCCCTCTTTTCCCCCCCTCACCACCTCCCCACAGTACTGGGGTGGGGTGGGGGGGGTCCCTCTCCCCTTTTACTCACCCCCCTCCCTCTCTTCCCTCCGCAGCCCCCTCCTCCTCCCCGCCATGTGCCCGTGGGCCCTGGACCCTCCGTGGGGTCGCGGCCCCCCCCCGGAGCCCGGGGCCCCCCCGGAGCCGCTGGAGATCTGCCTGGCGCTGGCGCGGCACGTCTTCGACCTGGGGGTTCGGGGGGCCCTGGGGGCGGCGCGGGCGGCGCTGGGGGCTCTGGGGCTGCGGGGCCGGGGGGGCGCGGGGGGGGCCTGGCTGCAGGG
>NW_020908538.1:0-344 GCF_003984885.1 Neopelma chrysocephalum | reverse complement strand
TTAGTGCCAACCTCTGGCACAGCTGCTCACCACAGAACCCTTTTCTGACTCCTGGCCTTGCCCTGACCTGCAGGCAGCAGAGGAGCCAGCAAGGGGCAGGGGGCAGGTCTTGCCTGCCATCACATCTGGAGAGGTGGGTTGGTGCCTTGAGCAAAAGACCATGTGGCTTCTGCGGTCACACATGGATGACACTGAAAATGACTGGAAAGCCACCAGGTGAGCTCCCTGTCCCTGCCCTGTACAGATTCCCTGTGCATCCCTGGGGGCATCTGGAGCTGTTACAAATGAGTGGTTTGGGTTGCTTCCACCGTCACTGTCAAAGGTGTTGGCAAAAGCAGGTTTAA
>NW_020908537.1:0-422 GCF_003984885.1 Neopelma chrysocephalum | reverse complement strand
TTTTTCTCCCTGAGGCCCAGTGTGCAAACCACACTCTTACGTTTCTCAGGTTCTGGCTTTCTAAAGAAACTTCCTGCATTCTTTCCACTGCCTTGGCATTTCTGGGGATCCCTGTGTATCTTACTTGACACGCAGGATGGTCAGAGAGCAGCCCAGAGGGACTGGTGGCTCCTGGAGCTCAGCCAGCACTTACCTGGTTCCTGAGCTTAATTCCACCCGGTAAACAGTGGAACCATTTAGGAAGGAAGAGAACAGCTCTGAAGCAGGCTTCTAGGAGCCTTCTCGTTTTGCCCTCCAGCACCTCGTTCACCGCGCTGCAAAGAGGAAGGGCCCAACTGGACAATGGTGCTGGGGGAAGCGCCTCCAGGCCTTGTGCAGGGGGCGGCAGTCCTCTGGGGAAGGGGTCCCTGGCAGTGATGGGC
>NW_020908536.1:0-414 GCF_003984885.1 Neopelma chrysocephalum | reverse complement strand
CAGCCTCCTGGGGGGGCCTCGAAGTTACGTGGGACAAAGAGTGTCTCCGTGTCACTTTGCATTTATGGTACTAAACCCTGGCAAAGGCCCTGGATGCAGCTCTGGGTTGCGCTTCTGTGGACAGAGTTCCCCGTGTCCTTCCCTCAGGCCTGCTAAGCGAGAAGACCAATCTGCGAAAATGACTGCCCCCCCCAGAAGAAATGGACGCTAGATGGCAGTCTCGCTCCACGAATAAAATCCAAGGTGCTCCTTGACCCCAAATTCCTAACAGAATTATGGACTGCTTGTGAAGGAGGGGTCTTTCAAGTGTCACTGTATTTATATTCCCAAATTTATACTGATTCTTTGATTCATGCATGGCAGAGTACCCCCATGAATCCCCAGCTGGCATATTAAAGAAATGTTCGATCCAAT
>NW_020908535.1:0-582 GCF_003984885.1 Neopelma chrysocephalum | reverse complement strand
CCCCCTATAGGGACCCCAGATCCCCTATAGAGACCCCAGACCCATTATAGAGACCCCAGATCCCTTATAGAGACCCCAGATCCCCTATGGGGACCCCAGAGCCATTACTGGGACCCCAGACCCATTACAGGGACCCCAGATCCCCTATAGGGACCCCAGACCCATTACAGGGACCCCAGATCCCCTACAGGGCCCCCAGCCAATCTCCGAGCCAATTCCAAAGCTCCTGCGTCCCCCCGGGACGCTCCAACGGGAGGGACCTCCCGGAACCCCATCCCGGAGCTTCCAAACTGTCCCCAACAATCTGCTGCTGGTTTCTGCCCCCACAGACCCCAACCCGATCCCACCCAGCCTTCGACTGGGGGAGAGTCTGTGGGGCTGCGACAGCGACACCGCACAGCCCTCACTGTGGGGTCACACTGTCACTGTGGGGTCACACTGTCACTGTGGGGTCACACCGCACAGCCCTCACTGTGGGGTCACACTGTCACTGTGGGGTCACACCGTCACTGTGGGGTCACACCGCACACACTGTCACTGTGGGGTCACACTGTCACTGTGGGGTCCCCCAGGGAGCTGTTG
>NW_020908534.1:0-385 GCF_003984885.1 Neopelma chrysocephalum | reverse complement strand
AGCAAATGCCAGTGCCCAGCTGAGAGTGGGAGTGTGCAGGGTGGGGGCACCCAGCAGTGTCCTTGCACAGCCAGAGCTCCTGGCACAGACCTGAGGGACCAGCAGAGCAGGGACTGGGCTGTGTCTTTGTTCCAGGGACAGCCTGGGAAGGTGCCCCAGGGTCACTGTCACAGAGCAGCCCCTGCAACCCCCATTCCCAGCCCAGGCCTTGCATCCCACCTCCAAGAGGTTGGTTGTCCCTCCATGGAGGGACATCAAGGGACCAAGTCAGAAGTCTACGTTTGCTTTGCACTGAGGACACCTCAGCATGTCTGCTCCATCCCTGCCCTGCCTTCTGGCCCATCCCTTTCCCTGCCCAGCAGGAAAGCAGCCCGGCTGGGCAGCA
>NW_020908533.1:0-1146 GCF_003984885.1 Neopelma chrysocephalum | reverse complement strand
ACAGAATAACAGGTGAGAGCCTGGGGGTCAGGCCCCTCCTTCTGGGCAAAAAGGGCCGTCGTTCGTGAGCCAGTGAGCCGGCCGTCGGGGGGCTAAAATTGCATACGGTCGAGGATTCCTTCCAGACCGAAGGCGCCAGGACCGGGAGCCCCAACTGCGCGCATAGAGCCGATCGCGGCGCACACGGGGCAGACGAGAGTCGGAGGGTCAGGCCCCTCCTTCTGGGCAAAAAGGGCCGTCGTTCGTGGGCCGGTGCGTTTCCCGGACGGGGGCTAAAATTGCATACGGTCGAGGATTCCTTCCAGACCGAAGGCGCCAGGACCGGGAGCCCTGGCTGCGCGTGTAGAGCCAATCGCCGCGCACAAACAGCAGGCGAGAGCCGGGGGGTCATGCCCCTCCTTCTGGGCATAAAGGGCCGTCGTTCATGGGCCGGGGCACCTGCCAGTCGGGGGCTAAAATTGCATATGGTCGAGGATTCCTTCCAGACCGAAGGTGCAAGGACCGGGAGCGCCGCCTGCACGCGTAGAGCCGATCGCGGCACACAATAACAGGCGAGAGCCGGTGGGTCAGGCCCCTCCTTCTGGCAAAAAAGGGCCGTCGTTCGTGGGCCCATGCGCAGGCCGACCGGTGGCTAAAATTGCATATGGTGGCGCATTCCTTCCAGAGCGAAGGCGCCAGGACCGGGAGCCCCGGCTGCACGCGTAGAGCCAATCGCGGCGCACAAATAGCAGGCGAGAGCCGGTGGGTCAGGCCCCTCCTTCTGGGCAAAAAGGGCCGTCGTTCATGTGCCGGTGCGCCGGCCGGCCGGGGGCTAAAATTGCATACGGTCAAGGATTCCTTCCAGACCGAAGGCGCCAGGACCTGGAGTCCCGGCAGAACGCGTAGAACCTATAGCGGCGCACAAATAGCAGGCGAGAGCCGGAGGGTCAGGCCCGTCCTTCTGGGCATAAAAGGCCGTTGTTAATTGGCCGGGGCACCTGCCAGTCGGGGGCTAAAATTGCATACGGCCGAGGATTCCTTCCAGACCGAAGGCGCCAGGACCGGGAGCCCTGGCGGCGCGTGTAGAGCCGATCGCAACGCACAAATAGCAGGCGAGAGCCGGAGGGTCAGGCCCCTCCTTCTGGGCAAAAGAGGCCATAGTTCGTG
>NW_020908532.1:0-345 GCF_003984885.1 Neopelma chrysocephalum | reverse complement strand
GGCTTCAGCCACTTGAGGTCTATTGAAACCTTCTGTTCCTCAAGTGTGAGACTGAAATCCAACACGTACAACACCCACACATAAAACACCAACACACTGACCAAGTTTTCCAGAGTGAAATCTGAGGCTTGAACTTAAAAACTGAGGTGACCTCCCCTGGAAACGGAATTTAGTCCAACAGAGGGAGCTGAATGGACAGAATGAGGCTGTGAACAAACCAAACCTCAAGGTCTACGTCTCCAAGTTCATTAAAGCAAGGTTTTAGTGTCAAAGACACATCCCTGGTAACTTTGACACCGGAGGAAAGAGCAGACGTGTCCTTTCTGGACAGCAAAGTCCATCATG
>NW_020908531.1:0-455 GCF_003984885.1 Neopelma chrysocephalum | reverse complement strand
CACAGCCCCAGTTCCCTCTCCTGTGCTGTGTTAGGACTCTAAGCACACGCCGATAACTGAACTAGTGCCATAGTTTAAAGGGGGGAAAAGGGTTGGAGAAGGGAGATATTGAGACTTAGGGTTGCACCTTTAGCGGCACTGAACAATCGTGCCAAAGGCAGTTTGCATTGCTGGTTGTGATGTTCCCTGCAGCTTCCTTAAGCTGAAGAGTGATACGGACATCAAGGGACGTGCAGGATCAGCCTGGAAGTGTCCTTTAAATTTCAAAAGGTTTTCCCTTTTTTTTTAAAAGGTCTTTGAGGGCTTTAGAGTTTCCAATCAATGCAGTAATTTTATTCTACAACACCTTTCAAAAACCTAGGAGGTCTGTGAAAGGAAATGTAATCCTAAGATTTGCTTTCCAAATCTTTGGTGCAAGTGAAGAACAATTCTGAAATATCCACAGCAATTCCTTC
>NW_020908530.1:0-736 GCF_003984885.1 Neopelma chrysocephalum | reverse complement strand
TCTGCTGAGGGACGGCTGAGGGAACTGGGCTGGTTGAGTCTGGAGAAGGGGAGGCTCAGGGGGACCTCATTGCTCTCTACAATGACCTGAAAGGAGGTTTTAGTGGGGTGGGGGTCGGTCTCATCTGCAAAGCCTTTAGTGACAGGAAGAGAGGAAATGGCCTTAAATTGCATCGGGCAAGGTTCAGATTAGATATTCAAAACCCCTTTTTCCACTGAGAGAGTGTTCAGGCATTGGAACAAGTAGCCCAAAGAAGTGGTGGAGTCTCTGGAAGTGTTCAGGTGTGTGGTGGGTTGACTTTGACTGGACACCAGGTGCCCTCCCAGCCGCTCTATCGCTCCCCTTCCCAGCGGGACAGGGGAGAGAGCTAAGGAAGGAATGTCCCAGTGTTGGTGCTGTGCTCAGCAGTGCCCAAAACACTGGTGTGTTCTCAACACCCTTCCAGCTGCCAATGCAAAGCCCAGCCCTGGGAGGGCTGCTGTGGGGAACTGAACTGCAGCTCAGCCAGACCCAACACAAATATCTATGGCACATATTCTATAGAATCCATCCTTAGGTGTTGTATGATAGATCTATAAGATATTACAAATAATAAGCAATAATAAAGCAAGTGTCCTCCTTAGGGAACCCCGCCCCAAACTACTGCCTGGATTTGTTCCCTGGGGGTCTCTGCAGCAGCAAGCCCAGCCCCACACTGACTGCTCTGGGCTGTGCAGGCATTTGTGCTTCTGCCTGT
>NW_020908529.1:0-354 GCF_003984885.1 Neopelma chrysocephalum | reverse complement strand
CCTGTAAGGAAACCAGTCCCCAGCCACCTTTGAGGTCATTTGCCATCTTCAGGATGCATTTTCCTCTCAACTGCATTGACACTGGGTCTATTACTGAATTAGGTTTTACTACTTCTACTACAAAAGAGAGTTTCTTTTTTATCTCTGTTTTCCATTTCTAAATGATGTGGTTATACTCCTGACCACTGACTATTGTTTTCCGCAAAATGTTGGAAGTTCCCGAGAACTGTTATCTGACAGCTCTCAGGGGGTCAGTTGCTCTTTTCGGCAAGAAAGTTTCTTTCTCCTTTCTTATCCTTGGCTGTATTATTTGGAGACATAGAGACATCATTTCTCCTAAGCAAAGAGGCAAAG
>NW_020908528.1:0-339 GCF_003984885.1 Neopelma chrysocephalum | reverse complement strand
CCCCGTTGTCACTCACAGAAGTCGCTGTGCCCCCCCAGTGCCCCCCCAGTGTCCCCAGTGCCCCCCAGTGCCCCCCAGTGCCCCCAGTGTCCCCAGTATCACTCACAGAAGTCGCTGTGCCTCCGCTGTCTGTGGTGGCCCCCCCCTCGCTGTCCCTTCCCGTGGGTCCCCGACGACGACGTCCCCTTGGGGGGGCCTCCGTTGGGGGCCTCGGCCGAGCCCCGGGGCCGGGACAGGGACAGGGACGGGCCACTGACACCCTCAGGCTGTCACCGGGGTCACACGGGGTCAGACGGGGTCACCAGGGTCATATGGGGTCATATGGGGTCATACAGGGTC
>NW_020908527.1:0-494 GCF_003984885.1 Neopelma chrysocephalum | reverse complement strand
CGGTCACCCCAGAACCCTGGAAGAGCCATCCCAGCTCTTCCCCCCCCTCGTGTCCCCGGGTGTCCCCACGTCCCGCAGGTGGCTGAAGGTCGGGTGGTGACACTGCCCTGTGTCCCCACGTCCCCCCGGTGTGACCCCGTGTCCCCCCCCCCCCCGGACCCCCAAGGGCCGGGGGGTGACATCCCAATGCCCCCGAAGTCCCCACGTGCCCCCGTGTCCCTCAGGGTGAGGTGGTGACACCCCAAAGTCCCCTCGTGTCCCCAAGGTGGTGACACCCTGACCCCTCCCCAATGTCCCCAAGGGTCAGATGGTGACACCCTGACCCCCCCAATGTCCCCCCAGGTCCCCGAGGGCCAGGTGGCCACTCTGTCCTTCCGCGTCTTCGACCTGGAGCCGGACCCCCTGTGCCGCTTCGACTCGCTCTCGGTGTTCGGGGGTCACGGCCCAGGGGCGCCGCTTTTGGGGCGTTTCTGCGGCACCTTCCGCCCGGGGGC
>NW_020908526.1:0-380 GCF_003984885.1 Neopelma chrysocephalum | reverse complement strand
CCCCCATGTCCCCCTGGTGCCCCCCGTGGTGTCCCCACAATGTCCCCCCCCCTTATACCCCCCCAGGACCTTCTCCGGGCCGTCAGCGGGACCTTCATCTTCCTCGTGGTGGCCCTGGTGGCCTTGGCCTCGTCCCGGGACGCCCTGGCCGCCACCACCTTCGTGAGTGTCCCCAAACCCCCCCTCCCTCCCCTGTCCCATGACCAGGGGGGGTCACTTGCCCCTCTCCCTCTCCCCCCCAGACCTTCAGCCTCGTCCTCGCCTTCGTCTTCGCCTTCGACGTCTTCGTCACCTACCGCACGCGGGTGGGGCCGGCGCTGGGACAGGGTGAGGGGACACCGGGGGACACGGGGGGGGGACACATGGGTCACCCTTGGGTG
>NW_020908525.1:0-504 GCF_003984885.1 Neopelma chrysocephalum | reverse complement strand
GAGCCCCTCTGACCCCTGATTCCCCCCCTGAGGCCCCATAGAGCCCCTCTGACCTCCGTTTCTCCCCCTGAGGCCCCATAGAGCCCCATAGAGCCCCTCTGACCCCCGTTTCCCCCCCAGAGCCCCCCCCGAGGGCTGGTGGCCGCGTACAGCGGGGAGAGCGAGAGTGAGGAGGAGGGGGAGCGAGGGGGGGGGCCCGGGACCCCCCGAGGAGCCGCTGACAGACTGGGCCAAACTGGCGTGTTTGCTGTGCCGGAGGCAGTTCCCCAGCAGGGAGGCCCTGCTGAGGCACCAGCAGCTCTCGGGGCTGCACAAGGTACCCCCCAATCACCCCCAAATCCAGGGGGGCACCCTGGGGTAACGGGGACACCTCCCCCCCAGAGATCAGGGAGGGACCCCCCTCCCCAGGGGCTGGAAGGGTCACGCTGGGGGATGTCAGGGCCACCCAAGGGGTGTCAGGGCTGCACCAGCAGCTCTTGGGGCTGCACAAGGTACCCCCAAATC
>NW_020908524.1:0-337 GCF_003984885.1 Neopelma chrysocephalum | reverse complement strand
TGGGTATTTTGGGAGGTCTTTGGGTTAGGCTTAGGCTCTTTGGGGGGTTGTCTTGGGGGTCTTTGGGAGTGTCTAGGGGGTATTTTTGGGGGATTTTGGGTTTTTTTTGGGGGGGTCTGGGGGCTTTTTTGGGGGTTTTTGGGGGTCTATGGGGGTAATCTTTGCAGAAGTCTTTGGGGGTGTCTGGGGGGGCTTTGGAGGCATATCTGTGGGTGCCGAGGGGGCTCTTGGGGGGAGGTAGATTACTTTGGGGGGTGTCCGGGTGGTCCTTGACCCCTTTTCCCTCCCCCCCCAGCTGTGGCTGTGCCAGGGTGTGGGGGCTCCCTGGGCCCCCCCC
>NW_020908523.1:0-567 GCF_003984885.1 Neopelma chrysocephalum | reverse complement strand
CCCCCCCAGCACCCCAATGGCTGCCCAGCACCCCGACACAGCCCACGGGACCCCTCCTAATGGGAGCCGCCTGACGAGACCCCCCCGGCACAGTGACCCCCTTTGGGGGGGGTCGGGGCGGGTTGACTCTGCCTCTCCCAGCACCTTTCTGGGGGGTCCCCAACCCCCCCGGGGGTCTCCCCCCCCCACTCACCGGCTGGAACCACCTCAGGCTCTGTGGGGGGGAAGGGGGGGGTCAGCTGGGGAGTCTGAGGCACGGGGGGCTCCCTCTTCCCAACCCCCCAAACCGGGGAACCCCTCTCCTCTTCCCAGCTCCCCTGACCCGGGAACCCCTTTCCCAGCCCCCCCAAACCGGGGGACCCCTCTTCCCAGCTCCCGTGACCCGGGACTCTGTTCCTCCAGCCCCCCCAGCCCCAGGACCCCTTCCCACAACCCCCCAACCCGGGGACCCCTTTCCCAGCCCCCTCCCGGCCCCAAGTGCCCCCTTTTCATCCGTCTGTGCCCCCGCAGTTCTGGCACTGGGGGGAACGGGCTGGGTTTGGGGGTCGGGAGGGGATTTGGGGGTGC
>NW_020908522.1:0-323 GCF_003984885.1 Neopelma chrysocephalum | reverse complement strand
CCCCCCCAAATCCCCTCAAACCCCCTGGATCCCCTCAGACCCCCCCAAATCCCCCCTGGATGACCCTGGGACCCCCAAAGATCCCCTGGGAATCCCCCCAGGCTGAACGTGGACGGGCTGCTGGTGCTGTTCCCCTACGAGTTCATCTACCCCGAGCAGTTCTCGTACATGCTGGAGCTCAAACGAACCCTGGACGCCAAGGTGGGATCTGGGGGGGATCCCGAGGGATCTGGGGGGGGATCTGGGGTGATCCCTGAGCTCGGGGTGACCCCAAATCCCCCCCCCAAGGGTCACGGGGTGCTGGAGATGCCGTCGGGGACCGG
>NW_020908521.1:0-335 GCF_003984885.1 Neopelma chrysocephalum | reverse complement strand
GTGGTGCAGTTGGTTTGTCTGCCGGGAGACTCCATTAGTAGCAAGAGCTTACTCAAATGGCACCTTTGTTCTGGGAGGAATCTTCGTCCATAGGCAATTTTGGGAGTGGGGCTGGCAGTTGGGAGGCAGGGCTGAAAACAGGAAACAACAGCCCTTATTGCCAGGAATGAAAGCCTGGAATCTTTGGCTTTGTGGTGCAGCTGCTTTGTCTGCCAGGACACTCAACTAGAAGCAGCAAGAGCTTTCTGTGCTGGCAGCTTTGTTGTGGGAGGAATCTTTTTTTATATGCAATTTTGAGAGTCGGACTGGCATTTGGAAGGCAGTGTTGAAAACAG
>NW_020908520.1:0-300 GCF_003984885.1 Neopelma chrysocephalum | reverse complement strand
GTCCAAAGACGATCTCCCGACACCGAGAGCCGCCCCGCTGGCGCTCGCAGCTCTCTGGGCACTTTAACAGCGCGTGCCTGGAGCTGGGGGCTGTGACCCGGCAGCTGTCGGTGGAAATGGATAAAATCCCTGATTCCTATGTTGGCGTTTGAGCACTTGAGGGTGATTTCACTGCCCTCGGTGGTCTCTGCCAATGGGTCCTGCTTTCACCTTGGCTGTGGCTGCAGACACTGGCAGGGAGATAAAGAAGAAAAGCCGTCAGAATTGCTTTTTTGCACAGGATGTCGTTTCCCAGAACAA
>NW_020908519.1:0-365 GCF_003984885.1 Neopelma chrysocephalum | reverse complement strand
AGCGGGACCCACTGCCTGGCCACGCCCACTCCCGGAGGCCACGCCCCTCTCCGTGGTGACGTAGGACGCTCTGCCCCTCTGGCCACGCCCTCCGCAGCAGGCCACGCCCCCCCCGCGGGTTCTCACGGGGGGTTCATTCATAAAGGGGCGGGTCGGGGGCGGGATTTGGGGGGGATGGAGGGAGGGAAGGGGGGATGGAGGGAGGGAAGGGGGGGGGTGAGACCCCCGGCCCTGACCCCCCCCCCCCAAAACCCCCGCAGATGGAGGAGCTGAAGAGCGAGAACGCCGTGCTGAGGGCGCAGCTGCAGCAGCGGGGGCTGGAGGGGACCCCCGAGGGGACCCCCCAGTGACACGCGGGGGGGGGG
>NW_020908518.1:0-432 GCF_003984885.1 Neopelma chrysocephalum | reverse complement strand
CACAATCGGCTGGGACACCCCAAAATCAGCCCAGATCATCCTTCCACCCAGGATCACCCTAAAACTGGCCCTGACCTCCCAAAATTGGCTGGGACCCCCCCCAATCAGTTGGGACACCCCAAAATCAGGACCACCCCAAAACCAGCCTTCACCCCCCACAATCGGCTGGGACCCCCCAAAACCCGCCCATCCCACCCCAGTTTCCCCCCCAGTGCCCCCCTCACCGCCCCCGATTTGCCGCTGTCGGCGCCGCAGTCGGGGATGATCTTGGAGAGTTGCACGATCCAGTTGTTGATCTTGTCCCGGCGCCGGCGCTCGACTGGGAACGGGGACACGGGGACGTTGGGGACATCGGGGACACAGGGAAATCATTGGGGAAGTCACTGGGGACACGGGGACGTTGGGGACATCGGGGAAATCATTGGGGAAATC
>NW_020908517.1:0-311 GCF_003984885.1 Neopelma chrysocephalum | reverse complement strand
GGGGGATTTGGGGGGTCCCAAGGAGAATTTGGGGTATCTGGGGGGGGCTTGGGGGCTCCCAGGGGAAATTTGGGGTATCTGGGAAGGGGTTTGGGGGGTCCCGGGGGGATTTGGGGTATCTGGGGGGGGTCTGGGGGGATTTGGGGGATCCCAGGGGAAATTTGGGGTGTCCTCGGGGGGGGTTGGGGGGTCCCGGGGGGGTTTGGGGGGTCCCAGGGGAAATTTGGGGTGTCCTCGGGGGGGGTTGGGGGGTCCCAGGGGAGTTTTGGGGGGTCCCTGGGGTTGTGGGAGTCCCCTGGGGTTTGGGGGGG
>NW_020908516.1:0-418 GCF_003984885.1 Neopelma chrysocephalum | reverse complement strand
TTTTGTGAAGGTTTAGGGAGGTTTTAGGGGTGGGATTAGGGGGGCTTTTGTGAGGACCCCCAGGGCAGCTGCTGGGGGGTTTGGGGAGGTTTTAGGGGTGGGATTGGGGGGGTTCTGTGGGTACCCCCAGGGCATTCCCCGAGGGGCTTTGGGGGGTGTTTTGTGGAGGTTTGGGGAGGTTTTAGGGGTGGGATGGGGGGGTTCTGTGGGTACCCCCAGGGCAGCCCCTGGAGGGTCCGGGGGGGGGCTCAGGGGGTCTCACCCCACCTGGATCTCCTCGACGTCGGCGATCCAGGCTCGGGCCTTGCCCAGGGCCTCCTTCAGGGCCTGGATGTTGGGCAGCAGGGCCGGGATGTTCTCGGCCTCCTTGATGATGGCGGCCAACGTGGCCGGGGGGTGCTTCTGCCTGCGGGGGGGG
>NW_020908515.1:0-393 GCF_003984885.1 Neopelma chrysocephalum | reverse complement strand
CTCTCCAGGACCCTCCAGCCCTGGAGTCCTCCCCAACATCCTGGGGGGTCACACAGCCCTGTGACCCCAATTCCCTGAGATTGCACTTGTCTGGCACCTTCCATCCCTGGGGTCCACAATTCCAGAGGCCTCATGTCCCTGTGATCCCACCTCCCCAGGACCCTGCATTCCCAGGCTTCCCCCCTTCCCCCCCCCAGATCCCTGTGACCCTAATTCCCCAGTATCCTGCATCCCTGGGATCTCTAATTCCAGGGATCTCATGTCCTTGTGACCCCACCTCTCCAGGGTGCCCTCCCCCATATCCTGGGGGTCACTCATCCCTGTGACCCCAATTCCCTGAGATCCTACCTCTCCAGGACCCCCCATCCCTGGAATCCTCCCTACATCCCAGGG
>NW_020908514.1:0-349 GCF_003984885.1 Neopelma chrysocephalum | reverse complement strand
GGGGGGGTTATTTGGGGGTCCTGGGGGGTGTTTTGGGGGTCTTGGGGACCCATTTTTGCCCCCTTAATTTGAGGGTCCCCTGAAGCCTTTGTGGGGGTTATTTGGGGGTCCTGGGGGGTTTTTTGGGACCCCCTGACCCCGCATTTTTGTCCCCCCATTTGAGGGTCCCCTGAAGCCTTTGGGGGGGGTCCTGGGGGGTGTTTTGGAGGTTTTTGGGACCCCCTGACCCCCATTTTTCCCCCTCCCCCAGGTGAGAGCCTGCTGAGGACTTTGGGGGCGTCGGCGTCGTCCCCGTTCGGGGTGGGGGTCCTGACCCACCTCCTGCGCTGTGGGAGCCCCCAGACCCGCC
>NW_020908513.1:0-775 GCF_003984885.1 Neopelma chrysocephalum | reverse complement strand
TGTCCTGAGGGGGACACACCCCTTCAGACCCCCCCGTGTCCCCCACGGGGGACCCCCACCACCCTCCATGTCCCCCCATCCTCCCCCTGTGTCCCCCTGTGTCCCCCTCATCCAGTCACGGTGTCCCCCACATGGTCCAGGCCGAGTGCTGGGGGCTGTCCTGGGGGGGGACACACCCCGTCAGCCCCTGTGTGTCCCCCCATTCACCTCCCCCGTCGCCCTGTGTCGTCCCATCCACCTCGTGTGTCCCCCTGTCCATCCCCTGTGTCAGGCCCCCACGTCCCCCCGTGTCCCCCATCCAGCCCCCCGTGTCTCCCCGTCCCCCCCCGTCCCGCATGTCCCCCGTGTCCCCCCGTACGTCGCAGGGGTGCTGGCGGTGCCCGTCGGCCTCGGGGCAGAGGGGGCTGAGGCGCCAGGAGTCCCCGAAGATCTCGGGGGTCGCCTCGAGGGCCCCCTCCCGGCTCCCGAAATCGTTCTCGGCGTCGCCGTCGAAGTTCCCGCAGAGCCCGGCCAGGCGCCCGCGGAGCCGCGGGGACGCGCGCACGTACACGCGGGTCCCTGGGGGGCACCGGGGGGGGCCGGGGTCCCCCTGTCACCCGTGGCACCAGGGACCCTCCCCATGGCACAGGGGGCCCGCCATGGTGACCCCTCCATGCCACCACCAGCATCGGGGCCCCCCCATGCCCCCCCCGTACCGGGGACCCCCCTGCACCCTAGGCTGGTCTCACCTCTGTTCCAGAGCCCCTCCACTCCGGTGCCACCCCTGTGCCCTGGA
>NW_020908512.1:0-337 GCF_003984885.1 Neopelma chrysocephalum | reverse complement strand
GGGGGGATTTTCAAGGGTTTGGGGGGGATTTCGGGGTCCCCTCAGATTCTGGGGTCCCCCCTTGGGTTTTGGGGTCCCCCCCGGGTTTTGGGGCTCACTTGGAGGGCGAGACGACCTCGAAGCAGAAGCGTCTGTCGAGGTCTGGGCAGGGTTTGACGGTGCAGAGCCTCAAATCCTCCACCACCACCGTGGGGGGGTCCTGGGGGATCCCGAAACATCAGCCCCAAAAACTGACACCCCAAAATTGCCCCCCCAAAAAGCGACACCCCAAAATTAAACCCCAAAATTAGCCCCTGAAAATGAAACCCCAAAATTACCTGTCAAAAATGAAACCCCA
>NW_020908511.1:0-343 GCF_003984885.1 Neopelma chrysocephalum | reverse complement strand
CCCCCCCACCTCCTCCTCGCAGCGCACGCCCATGAATCCCGGGGGGCAGGAGCAGACGGGCCCCGAGAAGTGCGTGAAGCAGGTCCCGCCGTGCGCGCAGGGGTTCGGGGCGCAGCCCCCCGAGCGGCGCCGGCAGCGGGGACCCCCGAAGCCCAAGGTGCAGGAGCAGGTGAAGGAGTTGGGGCCGTCCTGGCACGTCCCGCCGTGCGCGCAGGGGTTGGGGGTACAATCGTCCGCGTTGTGCTGGCACCGGCGGCCCGAAAAACCCGCGGGGCAGCGGCAGAGAGGGGCCAGACCCTGAGAGTCCCGGCACTGACCGCCTGCGGGGACATCGGGGGGGGGG
>NW_020908510.1:0-467 GCF_003984885.1 Neopelma chrysocephalum | reverse complement strand
AGTGGAGGGCTCTGAGGGGGGTTGTGGGTGCTGGGTTGGCCCCGGGGTGCTGGGTGGGGCCGGGGGGTGCATTGGGGGTGCTGACGGGGCTGTGGGGGGGTCCCCAGAGCCACTGCGACCCCCAGGGCTACCGGCCCATGGACCACCAGGATTTCCGGGAGCATCTCCGCACCTTCCGCCGCCGGAGCCGCTCCTGGACGGCCGGGGGGGCGCGGGGGGGGCTCGGCCGCCGCCTCCGCCACCTCTGAGGGATCGGGGGGGACCCCTCGGACCCCCCATACCCGCCCCAGGGCACCCCCCAGACGCCCCCTGCCACGTTCCCGAACCCTCGGGGCCGGGAGGGGGTTTCTTCTTTTCTCCCCCCTCCGCCCCCTCTTTTCTCCCTCTATTTTCCCATTTTTTGCTCCCTGGGAACCCCCCGAGAGAGGGAAAAACCACTTAAACCCCTCCACAGCCCTCGGGGAAAC
>NW_020908509.1:0-375 GCF_003984885.1 Neopelma chrysocephalum | reverse complement strand
CACGCAGTGAAACACCAGAGCCTGTTTGCTGGGGAGGGGGAAACAAATCACTGGGACCCCCCCAAACCACTCCAGGGGTGCCCCAAGTCATCACAGGAACCCCCCCCAAGCCACCCTGGGACACCCCAAACCACTGGGACCCCCCAAACCACTCCAGGGGTGCCCCAAACCACCACAGGACCCCCTCCAAGACACCCTGGGACCCCCCCAAACCACTCCAGGGGTGTCCCAAACCATCCTGGGACCCCCAAAACCACTCCAGGGGTGCCCCAAACCATCACAGGACCCCCTCCAAGCCACCCTGGGACCCCCCTCAAACTGTGCCAGGGACTCCCCGGACCACCCTGGGACCCCCCAAACCACCACAGCCCCCCC
>NW_020908508.1:0-317 GCF_003984885.1 Neopelma chrysocephalum | reverse complement strand
TGGTCTGGGCCTGTGCTTGTTGACAAAGCATAGACAGGGAATGCCAGTTCATCACAGAGTTCATAGTGTCTTTCCCCTCAACAAATAAACCTTTAGTGCCTTCCTAATTACAGCAGGAGTTCCCAGCAAGCTGTCCTTTAAAGGGCAGGTCGTGAGGAATTGTCACAAAAGAAATCATAGGGAAAGATGCTCAGTTTTCTCCAATATTTTGGAAACATGACTGTGGTCCTACATCTTTGCATTTTGACTTCCCAGTTTTCTGCTCCACAGCTTTCTCATGGCACTCTTCACCTCCTGGTTCCGGAGGGTGTAGATGA
>NW_020908507.1:0-1329 GCF_003984885.1 Neopelma chrysocephalum | reverse complement strand
GGGGGGGGGACACGGGGACACTGGGGGGAGCCGGGGAAACACTGGGGACACTCTGGGGACATTTTGGGGATACGGGGGGGACACGGGGACCCCTTGGGGACATTTTGGGTTCCCGGGGGGTTCTGGGGGGGTACCTGGATGGCGACGGGCAGGAGTTGGTCGCGGGGGCTGAGCCAGAGCAGGCAGAGGGGCGCGGCCGCGAACTGGGGCTCGCCCCCGATGCGGCCCGTGGGGAGCCCCTCGAGCAGAGCGTAGTCGGCCAGGAACACGCGACCCCCCTGCGACCCCCACCCCCCCAAAAAATACGGCTGAGACCCCCAAACCCCCCCAGAACTCAGGGGGACACCCAGAGCCCCGCGGGGGTCCCAATATTCACACACACCCCCCCCAAAAAACGGGGTGTTCCCCAATGCCCCCAGACCTCCCCCCCCGGGAGATGGGACCACCCAGGTATTGGGGTCACCCACCCAAGACACTCCCCCGGACCCCCCAGACCCGGCCCTGGGAGCTGGGACCCCCCCCAAATATTGGGGTCACCCACTCAGGACCCCCCAGACCCAGCCCTGGGAGCTGGGACTCCCCCAGATATTGGGGTCACCCACGCAGGACCCCCCCAAACATTGGGGTCCCCCTCCCCCGACCCCCCCCCCCCCGCCCCCCCCACCCCAAAAAAAAATACGGCTGAGAAACCCCCCCTCTGGAATTCGGGGGGACCCCCAGAGCCCCCCTCCCCCCAAAAAACGGGGTGTTCCAAAATGATCCCGGACCCCTCAAATATTGGGATCACCCACCCAGGACCCCCCTAAATATTGGGGTCTTCCCCCCCCGGCCCCCCCCAGACCCGGCCCTGGGAGCTGGGACCCCCCCAAATATTTGGGTCACCCACTCAAGACCCCCCCAAATATTGGGGTCACCCACTCAGGACCCCCCAAATATTGAGGTCACCCACCCAGGACCCCCCAGACCTGTCCCTGGGAGCTGGGACCACCCAAATATTGGGGTCGCCCACCCAAGACCCCCCCAAATTTTGGGGTCCCCATCACCCCTGAGACCCCACCAGAGCCCTGAGACCCCCCCCAGAGCCCTGAGACCCCCAAATCCTGGGGGGGTCCCCAAAATCTGAATGTCCCCCAAATATGGAGTCCCCCCAATCCCGAGATCCCCCCATCACCCCCCCCTGAGAATTTGGGGTTCCCGGGGGGTCCCCCACCTCCATCTCTTTGTCGAGGCAGGTGTGTGTCCCGAGGCTGGGGGCCACCATGTGTGGGGTGACGGGGAAGTTGGGGGGCAGGCGGGGGCAGCGGCGCAGCAGGACGGGGTTCACCCCGC
>NW_020908506.1:0-507 GCF_003984885.1 Neopelma chrysocephalum | reverse complement strand
GGCGGCCGGGGAGAAACAGCTCAGCGTGGTGCTGGAGGTGACTGGGGGCACTGGGGGGGACTGGGGGTCTCCCAGGGGGTCTCCCAGGGGTCTCACCGTGGTCTCTCCCCCAGCTCGGGGGGTCCCGCCCCATCAACTCCCTGCACATCGGGAATGACGGAGCCGCTTTCGTGGAGGTGCTCGGGGGGTCCTCGGCCGGGGGGGACTTCCAGGTGAGTCCTGAGTCCGTCCTGACCCTCACCTGGGGCTCCTCAGCCTCACCTGTAACCCCTGACCCTTCCCTGCTCTCCCCTGTCTCACCTGTCCAGGTGCTGCTCCCCCTCTCAGCCCTGATGTCTCACCTGTCCCTGTCTCACCTGTCCCTGTGTCACCTGCCCAGGTGCTGCTCCCCCCCTCAGTCCTGGTGTCTCACCTGTCCCTGTCTCACCTGCCCAGGTGCTGCTCCCCTCCTCAGCCCTGATGTCTCACCTGTCCCTGTCTCACCTGCCCAGGTGCTGCTCCCCTCCT
>NW_020908505.1:0-481 GCF_003984885.1 Neopelma chrysocephalum | reverse complement strand
TTTTGGGGTGGTTTTGGGGTCAGGGGGTTTTTGGGGGCGCTGAGCTCAGATTTTGGGGTGTTTTTAGGATATTTTGGTGTCTCACCCGGGATGAGGAGGTTCCCAAAGCAGTATCCCGCGGTTCCAGCGATGACATGAGCCCCCCTTCCCGTGCACTGCACGTCCCGGATCCGCCCCCCCGTCCCGGTTGTGGCCCCGCTGAAGGGGGCCACGGCTGCCAGGGGGCGTGGTCGGGTCAGGACACGCCCCCTCGGGCTGCTCAGGCCACGCCCACCCCGATCCCACCCCCCCGGCAAAGCCACGCCCTCCCAGCCCAGCCCAGGGGAGGGGGTGTGGCCAGGGAGGACACGCCCCCTCCTGAGCAGACTCCTTCTGGCCACGCCCATGTGGCCACGCCCCTATGGGTGCACCCATGACTATGCCCTCTGACCACACCCATCATGGATCACACCCCTGACCACACCCACCACTGACCACACCC
>NW_020908504.1:0-427 GCF_003984885.1 Neopelma chrysocephalum | reverse complement strand
GGCCATGGTACCAGACCAGGACCTGCTGCTTGGGCTCAGATTGTCACTGTCCAGGGAGCTGGGTCTCCCCTGGGGATTGTATCTGCCACAGGCCCTCCTGGGGCAGAGCCACTCACTCTGTGCAGTGTCACCTAACGCTAACCCTTCCTCCTGAGCAGGCTGAGAGCTCATCCAGCTACTGCATCTCCAAAACCAGCTTCTCACCCTCAGTCACCGGCCAATCCTCTCACATCTTCTGGGAGTTTGCTTTGGGGACCTGGCCAAGCACACCACCCCCATCTGTTTTATGGTCTCATTTCTCAGGCTGAGGACTATCTGAGGCCCAGACTTTCTCCTGACACTGGATAAACAACTATTTCAGGTGATTACCAGGACAAAAACCTCCCTCCTAGAATAAGGGGAGAAAAAAAGTTCAAAACACTAAGGC
>NW_020908503.1:0-704 GCF_003984885.1 Neopelma chrysocephalum | reverse complement strand
CAGCCCACCCTGGGGGGCACAAGGGGGGGTGGTCAGAGGAGTCTGGATCCCCTTACTGCAGCCCCCCTCCCTCCTCTCAGGGCCTCCAGCACCCACAGCCCACCCTTGAGGGGGTCAGAGGGGCCTGGACCCTCCCTCACTGCACCCCAAAACACCCCCATCCCCCCCCAAAACCCCCCTGCCTCCCCAGCTCCCCCCCCCCTCACCTCACAGGCCTCTCCTGGCCGGGCCACCCGGGGGGTCTCGGGGGCTCTCGGGGGGTCTCCACCTTCGGGGGAGATCCTGGGGGGGTCCCCAGCCTCGGGAGGGGGGTTAGGGGGGCTTCCCCCCCCTTCCAGCTCCTCCTCCTCCCCTGGGAGGACGACTGGAAAAGAGAGGAAGGGGCTGTGGGAGAGCCTTGGGGACCCCAGGGAGGGGGTCTGGGAGGGGACAGGAGACAGGGAGACCCCCCAGGAGGGGACAGGAGACAGGGAGACCCCCACGAGGGGACAGGAGACAGGGAGACCCCCGGGGATGGGTCATGGGGGACCCCGGGGGACCCCAAAACCCACCGTACCCCGGATGCCCTTCGGGCGCAGCCGCAGCCGCGCGAACTCCGTCAGGACGGCACAGCTGGGGGGGGAAAGGAGGGGGTCAGGGACCCCCAAACACCCCCCCCGGGTCCTCCAGGGCAGCTCAGAGACCTCCAGGGGCAACCCGGGACA
>NW_020908502.1:0-4393 GCF_003984885.1 Neopelma chrysocephalum | reverse complement strand
ATATTGGGAGGGGTTCCTGAAGTGCGATTGTGTGAGACGTTCAATTGCGAACGAGGCGAGTGCGGACCCCCTACTAGCGCAGTTCCCGTAGAGCGCGAGCTCGAGGGTCGCAAACGGGGGGAAGCGAGTGGTTTGAGTGAGTGTGCGTTTCGATCGAAGGCACTTCAGAAGATGGGCTTGGGGAGGAGCAAGGTCTCCCCACCCATGGGTGGCAATAATGTAGAGTTGCCAGGTAAATCCCAAAAGATCAAGAAACGTTCAGGTTATAGACGCTCTCGGGAGGGGGACAGACGCCGGGATGGGATTGTAATCGATTCTCCCCCGGAGGAAAGAGAAGCTGTCAGAGCAGGCAGTCCCCAAAAAGAGGAACCGTTTGAGAGCAGAGCGGTGATTCATCAACCGCACGAAAAGAAAGATTTCACAGAGAGCGACTTGGAGGCTAGGTCGCTTAAAGTGCCCGCAGATAGTCCATTGGGTATACTGTTGAAGAATTGGACCGAATATTCGCATACAGTGAGTAAGTCTAGAGAGCGGATGGTATTCTACTGTGTGCGAGTCTGGGGAGATCAAAAGTTATGTGAAGTAGGAGAGTCCATATATTGGCCGAGATATGGTACCTTTGAGAGTTGGTTGTGCCGAGCGTTATATCGATATGTGAATGGCAGGAAACCGGTGTGTGCGGAGGAGGTTAAGTATGCTTTGGTGTGGTTGGATCTGAGCATACCTGCCTACCTGTTCCCTATAAGGGAAAAAAAGAAGTTAGGGAGTTGTGGTGAGATACAGGAGAAGTGGAGGTCTCCCCCCCCTTATACTTCCATTCTTGAGGAGGAGACGGGAGAAGTGGTAGTTCCAAGTGCTCCGAGAGAATGGGACTCAGGCGTATTGAGCCATCAAAGGCGTGAGTCTAGTGTATCGACCCATCTGGGACATGGGTCCGACATTTTGTCATCCCAAGGGCAAAGTGCGGCCATTTTGTTGTCCCAAGGGCGGGAATCCGCCATTTTGTTGCCCCCCAAATCGGAGTCCGACATTTTGAAACCTCGGGTGCAGGGTTCTGCTTTGTTGTCAAAGGATGTCACGCCTGGTCAGGTCGCGAAGGTAGAAAACAAACCTTTAAGTCAGAAGTCAGATGCCACCACTGAAGTCACCGGTGTGCCTGACTCGCAATCGAAATTGTTTCCCCTTAGGGAAGCTGTCTTTCCTGGCCGACAAGGAGGTGTGGGGTTTGTGTCTGAACCTCTGAGTACAGGAGAGGTCAGAGCTTTTAAGAAAGAAATGGGAAACTTGTTGGAAGATCCCATAGGAGTGTCCGAGAAGTTTGATCAATTTTTAGGTCCAAGTCTATATACTTGGGATGAATTACAAGCTATTTTAGGCATTCTCTTTACCGTCGAGGAACGGGGAATGATTAGAACTGCCGGGATGAGGAGCTGGGACAGGACACACCAGCAGGGTCCGGCAGGAGATACGAAGTGGCCGCTTGAGAGACCAAATTGGAATAACCAAGATGCGGCTGATAGAGCTAAAATGAATGATTTAAGAGCAATGATTGTTCAGGGTATAAGAGAATCGGTCCCAAGAGGACAGAATATAGACAAGGCATTTAAAGAATATCAGAGGAAAGAAGAGTCACCTACAGATTGGTTAGAACGATTGCGAAAAATCTTCCATTTATATTCCGGTATGGATCCTGAAAGTGACGCAATGGGACTAGCAGTATTAAAATTAAGATTTGTTCAGGGATCTTGGGAGGACATTAGGCGTAAATTGGAGAAAAATAGAGACTGGCAGACAAAGGGGTTGGACCTTTTGTTGAGAGAAGCACAGGAGGTGTATGTGCGTAGAGATGAGGTGAAGGAAGAAGAGAAGCAGCGCCGGAGAGAGGATAGTCAGAGAAAACAAACCAGGCTTTTGGTTGCGGCATTGAAAGAGGGACAGGGAGCTACTGGCAGAAACAGGAAGAATGAGTCATTCAAAATTGGGAAACAGAGAGACCAGAGAAGTGACAAGCAGGCGAGCTTTGATGAAGCGGTGTGTTACTATTGTGGAAGGAAAGGACATATTAAACGGAATTGTAGAAAGAGGCAACAAGACGAGCAGGTGTTCCAGGAAGACTGACGGGGTCAGGGGCTTTATTTGTTGGGGACGCGTAAGACCTGTGAGCCCTTGATAAAATTAAAAGTAGGTCCCCAACAAGAGGAATTTGAGTTTTTAGTTGATTCCGGAGCCGAAAGATCTACAGTTCAGCGTCTACCTCATGGTTGTGTGGTGTCAATGGATAAAATTCAAGTAATTGGAGCGAAGGGAGAGCCTTTCAGGGTCCCTCTAATTAAAAATGTGGAACTGGAAGCCTCCAAGAAATACGCAATTGGAGATCTGCTATTAGTGCCAGAAGCAGAATACAACTTATTAGGAAGAGATTTGATGGTGGAATTAGGAATTAATCTCGAGGTAGTGGAGCAACAGCTGCAAGTGAAAATATATGCTCTCACTGCAGCAGATGAAGAAAAGATAAATCCAAAGGTCTGGCATACTTCTGATACCATCGGGAAACTAGATATAAAGCCTTTTGAAATTTCGATTAAAGATCCTGAGACACCCATACGGGTGAGACAATATCCCATCCCTCATGAAGGGAGGATGGGCCTAAAGCCCACTATAGAGCGACTATTAGAACAAGGGATATTGGAACCCTGCATGTCATCCCATAATACACCTATCCTTCCAGTAAAGAAACCTGATGGTACCTATAGATTGGTACAAGATTTAAGAGAAGTTAACAAGCGAACTTTAACTAGATTTCCTGTGGTGGCTAACCCCTATACTCTCCTCAGTCAACTCTCTCCTGAATATCAATATTATAGTGTAATAGATCTTAAGGATGCTTTCTGGACTTGTCCCCTTGGGGAGGGGAGCAGAGACTATTTTGCCTTTGAGTGGGAAGATCCAGAGACTCATAGGAAACAGCAATTGAGGTGGACAGTGTTGCCTCAAGGTTTTACTGAATCCCCGAATTTATTTGGGCAGGCTTTGGAGCAGTTGTTGGAATCTTTCGTGCCTAGTGAAGGTACTACCTTGATACAATATGTTGATGACTTACTGATTGCAGGCAAGGAGTATGAGATGGTTCGAGGAGAAAGTATCAGGTTATTGAACTTCTTGGGTGAAAAGGGTTTAAAGGTGTCCAAGTCCAAATTGCAGTTTGTTGAAGAGAAGGTGAAGTACTTAGGTCATTGGCTTAGCAAAGGATGTAAAGAATTAGACCCAGAAAGGGTGAATGGCATATTGTCGTTGCCAGCACCAAAGAGTAAGAGACATATAAGACAGATTCTGGGCCTTTTGGGGTATTGCAGACAGTGGATTGAGAATTATAGTAGCAAAGCTAAATTCCTCTATGAGAAACTGACAAAGGAAGGACAGGTGAAATGGAGTGAAGACGATGAAGTCCAGCTAGGAAGGTTGAAGGAGGATTTGATAAACGCACCAGTGTTGAGTCTTCCAGATACTAAACGGCCATTTTACTTGTTTGTCAATGTAGAGGAGGGAACGGCATACGGAGTTTTAACGCAGATGTGGGCAGGCCATCGGAAGCCCGTTGGCTATTATTCTAAGATACTAGATCCAGTAAGCAAAGGGTGGCCCACGTGCTTGCAGGCTGTTGTGGCAACCGCTTTGCTGGTTGAGGAGGCTGCTAAAGTAACTTTTGGAGGCGAGTTAAAGGTATATACCCCTCATGACATAAGGAGAGTATTACATCAAAGGGCAGAGAAATGGCTGACTGATAGCAGACTTCTGAAGTATGAGACAATATTGCTCCGGTCACCTAAGTTGGAACTAGAGACAACTAATCTGCAGAATCCAGCTCAGTTTTTGTTTGGGGAACCTCAGGAGAGTCTAGTCCATGATTGTGTCCAGGTTATAAACCTCCAGACTAAGATACGGGAGGATCTTGAAGAAGAAGAATTGGCAGAGGGAGAAAAGTTGTATATTGATGGCTCGTCTAGGGTAATAGAAGGGCGAAGAAAGTCAGGGTATGCTGTGGTCAATGGTGTATCACTCCAGACCAGAGAATCAGGATCTTTGGATAGTACTTGGTCAGCTCAAGCATGTGAATTATATGCACTAGTAAGGGCTTTGAAGTTGTTGGAAGGCAAGGTTGGAACTATCTACACAGATTCTAAGTATGCTTATGGAGTTGTCCACACTTTTGGTAAAATTTGGGAAGAACGTGGGTTGATGAATGTGAGAGGGAAAAGACTAGTCCATGAAACTTTAATTAAAGAAGTTCTAAAGGCTTTAAGGGGACCTGACAAGATCGCAGTGGTGCATGTGAAGGGACATCAAAAGGGGCTTAAATCCACTATTAGAGGGAATAACTTGGCAGACGCAGAGG
>NW_020908501.1:0-350 GCF_003984885.1 Neopelma chrysocephalum | reverse complement strand
GGTGGCCTCTGGTAGCCCCGGGTGGCCCGTGGTGGCCGCGGGGGGGGTGGTGGCCACCCGAGCGTGGGTGGTGGCCACTGGAAACGTTGGGTGGCCCTCGGTGGCCGTGGGGGGTCCGGGGGTCCCGTCGGTGGCCCCCGGGGGGGGGTTGGTGGCCACCAGGAGGGTCCAGAGAGCCACGAAGGGCAGGGGGGGGAGGGGGCGGCGCCCCATGGCCTGGGGGGGGGGGAGGGGGGTCAGTCGGGACCGGCGGGACCCCCAAAACACCCCTGGGACCCCCAAAATACCCCCGGGACCCCCAAACCCCCCCCGGGACTCCCAAAACACCCCTGGGACCCCCAAAATCCCCC
>NW_020908500.1:0-466 GCF_003984885.1 Neopelma chrysocephalum | reverse complement strand
GAGAAATCCAGCCCTTGGGATACACCCCCTGGAGAAATCCAGCCCTGGGGATACACCCCCTGGAGAAATCCAGCCCCGATCTTTACTCACATATTTTAAAATTAGGCTTGTGGGGTTCTGGTTTTCGTGGGGAGAGCTGTGGGTGGGAATTCTCTAAATGTTCCTGTGTTTGGGGAAAATAAAACATTGATTTGCTCTCGTTGCTGCTCCCCGTGTGCAGCCTGTGGGGATGACCTGCCACCGATGGATCTGGAGTTTCCTGAGGAAGTGCACAAACAGACCAAGAAATTAAGGTATGTCGTGACTCGCTGCGATTTCAGGACATCCCAATGCAAGTTTTCCAAGGAATCTGATGTATTTGTGTGAGCCTGGCTCTGCTTAGGATATTTCTCAGCACTCTGGAGATAAATGAACCTTGGGTTGGGCGACAACGCCCCAAAAATACTTCCGGGATTTAAATTTTACC
>NW_020908499.1:0-343 GCF_003984885.1 Neopelma chrysocephalum | reverse complement strand
CCCAGGGGATGTGACAGAGTTTGGGGGTCTCCAGACCCAGGATTCCCAGGGATTTTGGGGGGACGACACGGGACTCAACGGGATCCGACTCATCTGCAAAGGGGGGGGCAGCGTCACCTCCAGTGTGGGGCTGTGAGTGACCGGGGGGGGCACTGGGGGGGCTGAGGGGCAGGTGTGGGTGGCCACGGGGGGCCTGGCATGGGGTGGTCCTGGGGGGTCTCTCTGGGGTGGCCATTGGGGGGCTGGGGGGGGTGGAGGGTGGTACCTGTGGGGTCCCAGTTGCCCAGATGTGGTGACCCCCCCACATTGAGTCCCTCCATGGTCAACACGACCCTTCCAAGGC
>NW_020908498.1:0-1705 GCF_003984885.1 Neopelma chrysocephalum | reverse complement strand
GGGGGGGGGACAGGGGAATGTGGGGACCCCCAAAACCCCGGGGGTGGCCCCATGTTCCCCCAGACCCCAGAGGTGACCCAGCGCACCCCCAAAACCCCGGGGGTGATCCCACATATTCCCCCAAAGTCCGAGGGTGGCCCCCAAACCTCAAGGGCAGTCCCATGGCCCCCACAAAACCCAGGGGTTGGCCCCATGGCCCCCCAAACCTTGGGGGTGTCCCTGTGTGTCCCTCTGACCTCATGGGGGTCCAGCTGCACCTGCAGCCAGATGGGGGGGTCCCCAAACCCTGGGGGTGTCCCCGTGTGTCCCCCCTGACCTCGTGGGGGTCCCCAAACCCTGGGGGTGTCCCCAAACCCTGGGGGTGTCCCCGTGTGTCCCCCTGACCTTGTGGGGGTCCAGCTGCACCCACAGCCCGATGGGGGGGTCTCCAATCCCTGGGGGTGTCCCCAAACCCCGGGGGTGTCCCCGTGTGTCCCCCCGACCTCGTGGGGGTCCCCAAACCCCAGGGGTGTCCCTGTGTGTCCCCCTGACCTCGTGGGGGTCCAGCTGCACCCGCAGCCAGATGGGGGGGTCCCCAAACCCTGGGGGTGTCCCCGTGTGTCCCCCTGACCTCGTGGGGGTCCAGCTGCACCCACAGCCCGATGGGGGGGATCTCCAATCCCTGGGGGTGTCCCCAAACCCCGGGGGTGTCCCCGTGTGTCCCTCTGATCTCGTGGGGGTCCCCAAACCCTGGGGGTGTCCCCATGTGTCTCCCTGACCTTGTGGGGGTCCAGCTGCACCCGCAGCCGGATGGGGGCGTCCCCAAACCCTGGGGGTGTCTCTGTGTCCCCCTGACCTCGTGGGGGTCCAGCTGCACCCACAGCCAGATGGGGGGTCCCCAAACCCTGGGGGTGTCCCCGTGTGTCCCCCCGACCTCGTGGGGGTCCCCAAACCCCGGGGGTGTCCCTGTGTGTCCCCCTGACCTTTTGGGGATCCAGCTGCACCCGCACTCCAGAGGGGCATCCCCCAAACCCCGGGGTGACCCTGTGTCCCCCCAAATCCCAGAGGTGTCCCTGTGCCCCCCCCACTCCCTAGGGGTGGCCCCATGGCCCCCCCAAACCTTGGGGGTGTCCCTGTGTGTCCCCCCTGACCTCGTGGGGGTCCAGCTGCACCTGCAGCCGGATGGGTGGGGTCCCCAAACCCTGGGGGTGTCCCCGTGTGTCCCCCTGACCTCGTGGGGGTCCCCAAACCCCGGGGGTGTCTCTGTGTCCCCCCTGACCTCGTGGGGGTCCCCAAACCCTGGGGGTGTCCCCAAACCCTGGGGGTGTCCCCGTGTGTCCCCCTGACCTTGTGGGGGTCCAGCTGCACCCACAGCCCGATGGGGGGGTCTCCAATCCCTGGGGGTGTCCCCAAACCCCGGGGGTGTCCCCGTGTGTCCCTCTGATCTCGTGGGGGTCCCCAAACCCTGGGGGTGTCCCCATGTGTCCCCCTGACCTTGTGGGGGTCCAGCTGCACCCGCAGCCAGATGGGGGGGGTCCCCAAACCCTGGGGGTGTCCCCGTGTGTCCCCCTGACCTCGTGTGGGTCCAGCTGCACCCGCAGCCGGATGGGGGTCCCGTCATCCATGGTGTCCTCTGCCGAGAGCGTCGTCCCCCAGCGCGCGGCCACCGCCCGCAGCATGTCCCGCACGGCCACCTCCGCGTTGGCCTGGGGGGCACAGGGGGCAC
>NW_020908497.1:0-1023 GCF_003984885.1 Neopelma chrysocephalum | reverse complement strand
AAGGGAGACAGAACCAGGACTTCCCAAAGGCAACACCATTCCCACCAGCAGCCTCGGATCCCAAATTCATCCAGCGGATCCAGAAGTTGCTGTGACAGGAGCCGTATTAGAGCACCCAGTGCTGGGAGCTCCACTCACCGGTGGGATGGTGAGACAGAGACCCACCACTGACACGTCCCATGTCAGACAGGAAGGAGGAGGAGGCCCCCGAAGAGAGGGAGCCAGGTGAGAGCAAAGTGCCCCTCCCTCAGCCTGGCAGAGGGGCTGTCGGGGCGGGCAGCACAGGGTCCATGCCCATGGCCATTGTCTCTCTCCCCTCCAGCATTGCCTGCTGTGTCAGCCAGCAGAGGCTGACCTGGACACCTGTGGGGAAAAACTCCAGAGAAATGGATTCTGTGCCCACGAGTTCTGCCTGGTGAGTTGCTCCGTGGGCTCCCTCCATTTTTTGACAGGCAGTCCCTGCCACTCTCTCCTCATCAGTGAGTGTCATTTTTCCTGCAGTTTTTTGCCAGCCACCTTCCTCAGCACAATGATGACCAAGTAGGACTCCAGGGCTTTCTCCCAAGGGATATCCAAGATGTATCTCCTGGGCAGCAGAGCAGGTGAGAGCCTTCACAAGAGCAGGGAGATTTGGGCCAGGCGAGGATTGCTGGAGCTTAGCCCAGACCCCAAGCAAGAAAGCCCAGCCCTTCCAACCAGCTCTGGGACAAGGAGGAGGCCGTGAGGGTGCTGCTGATGGGGCTGCTCTGCTCTTTCCAGAGCTGCTGCATCTGTGGCCAGAGCGGGGCCACCATCTCCTGCTGTGATGGCACAGGGAGAAGAGCAGGGACACCCTGCACCTGCCCAGGGCAGAGGGAGCTCATCACTTTCCCTTTTCCCATCAGACCACCATCATGGGAGGGCATTAATGCATTCGCTGAGCAAGGAGAGAGACACAGGCACTGCAATGCCAGTGAGTGCCTTTGTCCAGGAGGCAGCAGGAGGCAGAGGAGGAGGGGTAAGCTGCCAAAGTTGCACCCCGGG
>NW_020908496.1:0-456 GCF_003984885.1 Neopelma chrysocephalum | reverse complement strand
TGACGGTCGCAATAGCATTTGCATTCTGGCAGCCATGGGCTTCCAGTGACTGGAATGGAGAAATGCCAGCCTTGGAAAGAGATAACAAGCTCTACTGCAGGCAAAGGGATGTATTAGACACCAAGAGTGAACATGGAACTCTTCATTTGTGAGAGCACTTTCTGTTTCCACTCTCTCTGCCCTAAGAACTGAACAGAGTCCACCGTCACTTTATCCTTTGCTGACTTCAGACAGCTTTGGATCCAAGTAATTGGAATTGTAACATCTGTCCGAGTATCTCAGCTATGACAACAGTGAAGAAGAAGCCACTTTTTGGTGTGTTATGACATTTGCTCTGCAGGTGAATAAACTGAGGGCAGTTACTGTAAAATGCCTGTACAACCAGCCCTGCACATCACAGGCAATGGGAGGAGCCAAGGTGTTGAAACCTCCATCTTGAAAAATGTGTAGTTTGTC
>NW_020908495.1:0-391 GCF_003984885.1 Neopelma chrysocephalum | reverse complement strand
GCTCTGGGGGAGTTTTAAAGCCAGCCGCACATTCCCCCCCTGCCCTCCCCGGGGCTGCCCGAGGCAGGCTGCAGCCGACCCCACGGGCTGGCACGGGCAGGCTTTGGCCCCACAGCCCATCGCCAGTGGGCTCCAGCCCCACAGCCTACGGGGCTTGGACCCCAGCCCGGCACCACGGGGCACCAGCCCCACAGTCTGCCATGGGTGGGTCCCGACCCCACCGGCTGTCCCGAGTGGTCCACAAGCCCAGCAATCTGGAACAGGCAGGTTTTGGCTCCCCCGCCCCCACAGCCTGCTGCAAATGGGGCTTGGACTTAGCCAGTCCATCCCAGGCTGCTCATGGACCCCCCCGGCCTGTCCCGAGCGGGTGCCAAGGCCCCAGGCCAGCCCC
>NW_020908494.1:0-5097 GCF_003984885.1 Neopelma chrysocephalum | reverse complement strand
CGGAACCCAAAATGCCGGGGGGGGCTCAGGTCGGGGCCGCTTTTCGGACCTGGAGCTGGATGGAGCCCTCGGCGGCTCCTGCTTCCCACCAGGAACGTTTTTAATGACCGCGTTGCCAAAGTCAGGGAAATACAATCAGCATTCCCTAAACACCATCACTTCTACATCCACCTGCGATCAGGGGCCGATGGGCAGCAGCCTGCCCTGGACGGGCAGCGGGGATGGTGTGAAGGCCACTGTTCCCCAGGTTTGAATGACTCTGGCCATGATCCCCGGCCCGTGGACAGAAAGCCCAGAGCCAACAGGAACTCCAGCCAGCTGCAGGCAGATGTTACTCCATCCCAGTTTGCCAGGGGTGGGGGCGAAGGTGCCCTTCCCCGGCCGGCAGCGGCAGTCGTCCCCTGGGCAGAGCCCGCCCTGATCCTCGGCCTCGTTGGAGCCAATTCCCATCCCCTGAGGCACAGGATGATCCGTACGTTGGTCTCTCCATTATTTCTCAGACACTCACACACCCAGGTCCCGCTCTTTTTGACCCCCCCCGGGGGCTGCATTTCGCCAGCGGGATTTTCCCACTTTTCAGTGGACCAGGGATCATTTTCCAAGGTCCCCAGGACATTTCTGGAGCTGACCCATTACCGAGCACAGAGCACAGGACAAGGGAAGAACAAAGTTTTTAGCCCTTACCACACGACATTTTCTTTTCCCGTGGCAACTCGCTCCAACTCTTCCCGTCTTGGAAGGTTCCTTGACTTTGGTCAGCCTCCAAGGATTCTGGGAGGAGATTTCACACCCACAAATCAAGATCCCAGACCCGGAGGGCTGTCCATGGAGGTGGAGGAGTGTTGGCTGCTCCAGTGAATTTCCTCCATGTGCCAACATAAAAATAATGGCATCGCTTCCCAATCCTCTTGGGCTGGTACTGTCACGATGGAAAACTCCTTTTCCATGTCCAGAGGCAGGAGACTGTCCTGGTCAGGCTGTGGGACCTTAAACTGCACGTTGGTCTGGGGGCTGTGACTGGGATTCCAGCAGGGAATGAGCCTCCTGTGTGTGGAACTGAGCAGGTTTTCCCTCAGGGAGGCTCTTACTTTACTCCTTGGCACATTTTCTCTGGAATATGAAATGAAGATTATTATCAAATACCCACGGGGAAGCAAATTACTGTTTCTTGTTTACCAGCTACGAACAAAACTCTTCCAAAAACCAGCGCTGGAAAGGCTGGAAGCTGCTGCTTCACCCTGTAGTGTCAGAAAAACAGAGAAAATGCAAAATGTGTATCCGAAAATAACGATAAAATGATTCCTCCTGCTTTTAGTGTGACCAGGGATAACTCCGCCATGGAATGACAAAGAACTTCTCCCTCATAACACCAGTAACACCGGCTTCCATCACAGTGAAAATGCACGGAATAAACCCAGTACAGACAAATAACCTCTCTCCAGAAGGACAACCCCAGGGAATACACAGCTATTGCTACACTTGGCCAAAGACACCGGCAGCCAGTTTTTGGGGAGACATTCCAGACTCTTGGCTGCCTCTCTGGTTGTAAAACACCTGCAGAGGCTTCGAAGTTCACACAAGCACCTCAGGATTTGGATACTCGGGCCTTATTTTAAATTCCAGTGACACTGAGGAATTGGAAGTGTCCCTAAAGGCACCTCCACTCAGACTTCCATTTTAAGCCTTCTGCCACCCATGAATTTTGCTGTTCTTTGGTCAGGAACACTCCACCCCTGCTCCTTTAGGCATCTCCACCCGGGAGATAAAACAGACGTGGAAAAAGTTTGGAATGCTGCTTCCAAGTCAAGTTCCCTGCTAGGAAATGACTCCAGCTGGGAGGTAAATGGATTTCTCAAGAGTTTTCACATTATCTCCCATTTATTGGGACATAAGAGGAAAAACCCCCTGGGATTACTGACTCAGATACAACCACTCCAGATATTCCATGAGGAGAACATTCCTTCACTTTCTCTGTGAATCTCTCAGAGCAGCTGAAACGGGGTGGCTTGAACAATATTTATGGGAATGTTTCAGCCTGCAAGTGAGTAATCCCTTATCCTGTAACTCCCATGGACTGAAATACCGGAGATCCAAGCTCAGTATTGGAGCTGAACTCACCAGTCCCTGGGTCTCCCTGTGGCTGTGCTCGGATTGCTCCTACCTGGACAGTTTGAACACTGACCCGTTCCTGCCCAAATGACAAAAATCAGCATTTTCAGTCACATCCCATTTGTTGCACCCTCCCGTTGTTATTTCTGTGATATTCATTATTGTTGCAGTGAGAGAAATAAAGTGGAGGGGAAACTTGAGAAATAAAGGATAAAAAATGGATTTTGTGGCACATTTTGGGGAGGAACTCGATTTTTGGGGGGATGTAAGTCACCTAAAAAGACTGGAATTTCAATGGGAGCAGGAGAGAAAACACCAGGAGAGCCCATTGGATCTGAGAGAGCTGGGCAGGTGCAGAGATGTCAGGATCTGGAAGGCACTCCCGTTTCCCTGGAGGAGAATTCCCTGGGGAATGTCCTTAGCTGGGATTTGGCTCCTGCAGACCCTCCCCGGATGAGCCTTGGTGGGCTCTGATCCTGAGCTGATCCTCACACCCTCCTCACTCCTCACTGACTCCAGGAGCTCCCAAAGCCACTCTCTGCACCTGCCCAGCTCTCAGATCCAATGGGCTCTCCTGGTGTTTTCTCTCCTGCTCCCATTGAAATTCCAGTCTTTTTAGGTGACTTACATCCCCCCAAAAATCGAGTTCCTCCCCAAAATGTGCCACAAAATCCATTTTTTATCCTTTATTTCTCAAGTTTCTCCTCCAGTTTATTTCTCTCACTGCAACAATAATGAATATCACAGAAATAACAACAGGAGGGGGTAACAAATGGGATGTGACTGAAAATACTGATTTTTGTCATTTGGGCAGGAATGGGTCAGTGTTCAAACTGTCCAGGCAGGAGCAATCCAAGCACAGCCACAGGGAGACCCAGGGACTGGTGAGTTCAGCTCCAATACTGAGCTTGGATCTCCAGTATTTCAGTCCATGGGAGTTACAGGATAAGGGATTACTCACTCACAGGCTGAAACATTCCCATAAATATTGTTCAAGCCACCCCGTTTCAGCTGCTCTGAGAGATTCACAGAGAAAGTGAAGGAATGTTCTCCTCGTGGAATATCTGGAGTGGTTGTATCTGAGTCAGTAATCCCGGGGGGTTTTTCCTCTTATGTCCCAATAAATGGGAGATAATGTGAAAACTCTTGAGAAATCCATTTACCTCCCAGCTGGAGTAATTTCCTAGCAGGGAACTTGATTTGGAAGCAGCATTCCAAACTTTTTCCACGTCTGTTTTATCTCCCAGGTGGAGATGCCTAAAGAAGCAGGGGTGGAGTGTTCCTGACAAAAGAACAGCAAAATTCATGAGTGGCAGAAGGCTTAAAATGGAAGTCTGAGTGGAGGTGCCTTTAGGGACACTTCCAATTCCTCAGTGTCACTGGAATTTAAAGTAAGGCCCGAGTATCCAAATCCTGAGGTGCTTGTGTGAACTTCGAAGCCTCTGCAGGTGTTTTACAACCAGAGAGGTAGCCAAGAGTCTGGAATGTGTCCCCAAAAACTGGCTGCCGGTGTCTTTGGCCAGGTGTAGCAATACCTGTGTATTCCCTGGGGTTGTCCTTCTGGAGAGAGGTTATTTGTCTGTACTGGGTTTATTCCGTGCATTTTCACGGTGATGGAAGCCGGTGTTACTGGTGGTCTGAGGGAGAAGTTCTTTGTCATTCCATGGCGGAGTTATCCCTGGTCACACTAAAAGCAGGAGGAATCATTTTATCTTTATTTTGGGATACACATTTTGTGTTTTCTCTGTTTTTCTGACACCGTAGGGTGAAGCAGCAGCTTCCAGCCTTTCCAGTGCTGGTTTCTGGAAGAGTTTTATTCGTAGCCGGTAAACAAGAAACAGTAGTTTGCTTCCCCATGGGTATTTGATAATAATCTTCATTTCATATTCCAGAGAAAATGTGCCAAGGAGTAAAGTAAGAGCCTCCCTGAGGGAAAACCTGCTCAGTTCCACACACAGGAGGCTCATTCCCTGCTGGAATCTCAGTCACAGCCCCCAGACCAACGTGCAGTTTAAGGTCCCACAGCCTGACCAGGACAGTCTCCTGCCTCTGGACATGGAAAAGGAGTTTTCCATCGTGACAGTACCAGCCCAAGAGGATTGGGAAGCGATGCCATTATTTTTATGTTGGCACATGGAGGAAATTCACTGGAGCAGCCAACACTCCTCCACCTCCATGGACAACCCTCCGGGTCTGGGATCTTGATTTGTGGGTGTGAAATCTCCTCCCAGAATCCTTGGAGGCTGACCAAAGTCAAGGAACCTTCCGAGACGGGAAGAGTTGGAGCGAGTTGCCACAGGAAAAGAAAATGTCGTGTGGTAAGGGCTAAAAACTTTGTTCTTCCCTTGTCCTGTGCTCTGTGCTCGGTAATGGGTCAGCTCCGGAAATGTCCTGGGGACCTTGGAAAATGATCCCTGGTCCACTGAAAAGTGGGAAAATCCCACTGGCGAAATGCAGCCCCTGGGGGGGGTCAAAAAGAGCGGGACCTGGGTGTGTGAGTGTCTGAGAAGTAATGGAGAGACCAATGTACGGATCATCCTGTGCCTCAGGGGACAGGGGAATTGGCTCCCATGAGGCCGGGGATCAGGGCAGGCTCTGCCCAGGGAACGACTGCCGCTGCCAGGCGGGGAAGGGCACCTTTGCCCCCACCCCCGGCAAACTGGGATGGAGTAACATCTGCCTGCAGCTGGCTGGAGTTCCTGTTGGCTCTGGGCTTTCTGTCCATGGGTCGGGGATCATGGCCAGAGTCATTCAAACCTGGGGAACAGTGGCCTTCACACAATCCCCGCTGCCCGTCCAGGGCAGGCTGCTGCCCATCGGCCCCTGATCGCAGGTGGATGTAGAAGTGATGGTCTTTAGGGAATGCTGATTGTATTTCCCTGACTTTGGCAACGCGGTCATTAAAAACATTCCTGGCGGGAAGCAGGAGCCGCCGAGGGCTCCATCCAGCTCCAGGCCCGAAAAGCGGCCCCGACCTGAGCCCCCCCC
>NW_020908493.1:0-2286 GCF_003984885.1 Neopelma chrysocephalum | reverse complement strand
GGCAGGGACAGGCCCTGGGAACTTGTGAAGCAGAGCTGGGCTCCCTTCCAGCATCTCCAGGATGCTGTGGGATCTTCTGAGGGCAGGGCATGGACTGGGTCACTTCTTCTGTCACCTTGCTCCAGGGCTGGAACTCTCCTGCAGTGACACCATGACACTCCTGCTCTCTGCTTTCCAGGTTTCATTTTCAGATCCAGTCTTCCCCTCCTGTTCACAGGGACATCCTGTGAGGTGCTTCAGAGCTGCCATCCTGGGGCAGCTCCTGCCCAGCATGGGCAGGCACAAGGTCTCTCCACCTGCTCCTCTCACCTCCCCAGGGCCACTGTTTTCTGCAGCCTCCTCAGCCTTGCCCAGCACAGCCCTCCTGGCAGAGTTGGACACAGCCCTTGTTCTACACCCTCCTCAGGCACCTGCCCAACCCCCTCAGCTCCAGCCTGATGGCCACAAACCTTCAGGGCAGGGAGGCACCGGGCAAAATGCTGAGGAAACCTTTCAGCTGCACTCAAATCCTATTGGAGGGGTTGGCCTTGAGGAAGAAATTACTAATTCTCCAGAACCACCAGGACAACCTGTGTTGAGTCATGGGCACTCCTCTGGAAGTGTGGGCTATGGGAAAGGTTTTGGTGTCCGGGATATTGAGAAGGCTGGGCAGTGTCACTGGGAGACCTCTCCCAAACCCTTGGAAAGGCCAGAGCCATCCCAGAGCTTCCTGGGGCCTTGGCAAAGGCAGACATGGAAGCAGTCTGCAAACAGGGCAGCAAGGAGGGTTGGCAGAGTTCCCGACTGCTCAGGCTCAGCAGGGAAGGGGATCTGGCAAGTCCTCCTGCAGCCATTGCCAGGCATGGGAAGGACAAGGCAGGGATTGCAGAACCCCTGTGGGAGGGAATAGAAGAGGATGTTGTGTGCCCAGACTTCAGCAAGGCCCTTGACGTGGTCTCCTGTGCTCTCCTTATGGCCAAACTGGACTGAAGAAGTGGAAGATGTGGTGGGTGGGAAGTTGGCTGAATGAAGAGTGTCAAATAAAATCCATGGTACAAAGTCCTCTTGGCAGCAACTTCCTGATGAAATCCCTCAGTGACCAGCCCTTGAACACCACTGTAGAAGATCTTTATTATCTCTCTGTAAAATGTGACAAAATGTATTTTCAAGTCCTTTGTGGATGATTCCAAATTTCAGGGAGCCCTTGAGCAACCTGTCCTGGTTTAAAGACACATATTGGGGCGAGAACTCCAATAAAATGAACTCACTCCCCTTTTATTCCTCACCACTACAGGGAGACAAAATACAAGGAGGTATAAGTGAAAAAAATAACAGTTTACTGATGAGAAATACAGCAACAAAAACAGCAATATCAACAGAAGAGTTCAAAGCAACAGCAGAGAGAGAAATTGCCTCATCTCTCCCCCCTGCCCCAACTCCATTTTGTAAAGAGATAAAAACAGGGATCAACACGTGCCTCTCTTCCCCCTTTTCCCCCTGAATGAACAAAGAACAAAAACCAAAACCACGGGAAAGAGGGGGCAAAGCAAAATCTGGGAAACTCTCTGGTCTGAGATCAGTTGTGCTGCCCAAGAACACGCTGACTCCAGAGGTGTCCAAGCGGGGCAGAGCCGGCGACTCCGGTCCGTGCAGCGGCGGGGGGGAGGCAGCGGCTCTGCTTGATTCCATGGAGTTCTGGGGAGGCACAGTGGCCCCTTGGTTCCAGGAGGTTCTGAGATGTCTCAGGGTTCCTTTTGTTCCAAAGAGACCCAGCATGTCACAGTGGGCCCTTGGTTCCCTGGCATTCCACAGTGTCCCTGCATTTCTCTGGTTCCATGAGGCCCTGCAGTGTCACGGTGCCACTTGATTCCGTGACGTTACAAAAAATCAGAATGGCCCCTTGATTTAAGGCCAACTGCACATGGGGCTGCCTTAGGGGGGAATGTGGCCACCCAGATAAGGGAGTTGTCACCCCCCTGGACTCAGCTCTGGTGTCACCACACCTGGACTGGTCTGTCTGTCTGTGAGGTTCCCCATTCTGGAGGAATGAGGAAGAACTGGAGAGGGTCTAGAGGAGATCTGACAGGATGGAGTTTTTTTCCATGTTGGAAATAGAATGAAATCTCCACAAAGAGTAGTGTGGAAGGTTCAGACTGAAGGTGAGGAAAAAGAAATATCACTCAACGGTGACCCTTGTGGTGCAAGAGGTCACGCAGAGGGAGTCAGGATCAGCCCATGGCTTGGTGTTCCAGGGAACAGTCAGAGCTGGTGCAGAGACATCAGGGAGGGTCTAGAAATGCTGCTGGG
>NW_020908492.1:0-563 GCF_003984885.1 Neopelma chrysocephalum | reverse complement strand
CGAGGGCAGTGAAATCACCCTCAAGTGCTCAAACGCTAACATAGGTATCGGTGATTTTATCCATTTCTACCGGCGGCTCCCGGGCCACAACACCGAACTCCCGGTACGCGCTTCTGAAGTGTCCAGAGAGCGGCGGGCTTCAGCGTCGCGGCTGACGGTGTCGGGAGATGGTCGTTGGACCGTCCTCTGGCTCTCCGGGCCCCGTCATGGGGAGGCGGCGCTCTACCCCTGCGCCCTGGCGATCACAGACTCATTGACACCTTCGTCCTCGCAGGTTTTAGAGTTTTCCTGAGAAATACGCAACTAAGTTAATTGTTTCTACAGCAGAGTAAAGTAGCGTCCCTGTGAAAATTATGTTTCATTCTTACAGAGAGCACGGATTCTATTATTTCTCTGAACCACAGAGAGTTTAGCAAAGAAATATCCCTCCGGCTCAGCAGCGTAGGCTCAGCCTCTCCTTACCTGTCCCGGGAAGCATCCTTGCGGGCAGCAGGAGCACTTCTGCTGGGGACCAAGACTCTTGGCCTTTTGTCGGGGGCTGCGGCACCAGCGTTACGGCGAGG
>NW_020908491.1:0-343 GCF_003984885.1 Neopelma chrysocephalum | reverse complement strand
CCGGAGGGTCAGGCCCCTGACTCGATGAAAAACGGGCCGTCGTTTGCGGGCCGGTGCGACAGCCGTCCGGGGGCTACAATTTCATACAGTCAAGAATTCTTCCCAGAGTGGAGGCGCTTGGGCTGCAAGCCCCGTCTGCGCACGTAGAATCGAGCGAGGTGCACAAAGGACAGGCGAGAGCCGGAGGGTCAGTCCCCCCCTTCTGGGCAAAAAGGGCCATCGTTTGCGGGCAGGCTTCCTGGCGTCCCGGGTCCCACTGAGGGCCAAAATCGGATACGGTCCAGGATTGCTCCCATACAAGAGGCCCCCGATCCGGGAGTCCCGTCTCCACGCGTAGAGCCGA
>NW_020908490.1:0-365 GCF_003984885.1 Neopelma chrysocephalum | reverse complement strand
AGCGGGAAACACTTCAGCAGGGTCTGCTGAGGGCTCTTCATGTTGGTAGCTGAGATCCCCCTGACAAGGGCACTCAAATCACCCTCTGATCGTGTGAATCTTCACATGAAGGATCTCATTCCAAGATGCCACGGACTGGTTGGACACAAGGCTCTCGACTTTCCTGGGGCCACTGACAGGCAAAATTCTAAACTCCCTCCTTTCCAGTGCCATTAAATTGCTGCAGCAAAGCAGGGTTGTCAAGGATAATCTGCTGCAAAAATACAAATCTCTGCCTTCCCAGGCTGGGAAAGACTTAGTTCAAAGGTTTCAGAAAGTTCAAGAGAAAATTGTGCTAGGCATGGAACAATGTCAGGCTAAGCAGA
>NW_020908489.1:0-414 GCF_003984885.1 Neopelma chrysocephalum | reverse complement strand
CTGGGATGGGTCTGGGCGACAAATAGGGCCCTCAGTTCCCCTCAGAAGGGAGTCACCGACTACAACTACCCTTCTTTTTTTCTTTATACCTGTGGTTGTAACCCGTCTATTAGACGGGGCCGAACCAGGAGGCTCTCCAGAGAGATCTTCTTGGCTGTCCTCTACCTGACTGTCTGGGTCCAGGGACTCATATCTATTCTTCAAGGGTACCCTGGGGGGTGATGGGGGTCGAGAGGGAGTTCTTTTACCTCTCCCATTAGGGACCTGTTTCCATTCCCCCCCATCAATTTGGTCTGCTCCATCTGCCTTATGGCAGGAGGGGCAGGGCTTCGCCGTCTCCTGTTTGACTTCCTTAGGGTTCAAAAGAGTTTGACTCCACCAGTCAATTTCTTTTTCACTCTCCCTAATGCACCT
>NW_020908488.1:0-512 GCF_003984885.1 Neopelma chrysocephalum | reverse complement strand
ATTCCTCCCAGGGGAAAGCTTCGATCACAGAAAGCTCTGGCTGCCCAAGGAGCACCCAGGTTGCGCCACCAACTGCACCTCAAAGCTAAAGCTCCCAGGCTTTCTGTCCTGGGCAAAGGGCTGCTGATCCCTTAAGTCAGCACCGGGCCACCGGAGCCGGCCCCCCCCCCACCCCAAAACCCATCCAAATGAAGATTCATCCCAGAGAAAAGGGTCCAATATAGAGAAATCTGGCTGCTCACGGAGTGCCCAGGCTTTGCCAACAACTGCACCCAAAAGCCAAAGCTCCCAGGCTTTCTGTCCTGTGCAAAGGGCTGCTGATCCCCTTGGTCAGCCCCGAAATGACGGTGCAGGCCACCCCCAGCCCAAAACTCATCCAAATGAAGATTCATCCCAGGGAAAAGGGGCCAGCACAGAAAGCTCTGGCTGCCCACGGAGTGCCCAGGCTGCGCCACAAACTGCACCCAAAAGCCAAAGCTCCAAGGCTTTCTGTCCTGGGCAAAGGGCTGCTG
>NW_020908487.1:0-503 GCF_003984885.1 Neopelma chrysocephalum | reverse complement strand
GGCGATAACGGGGCTCTGGGGATCCCCTCGGGGGCTGCGGGGAGCGCAGCTGTGGGTGGAAAGGCTGGAGGGCTCGGGAGGGTTTAGCGCGGGGGTTCGGGGGTTCCCGGGGACGTTTTGAGAGGTCCCTGAGGGGGTTCGGTGTCCTGAGGGGACTCAGGGGGGAGGTTGAAGGTTTCTGAAGGGATTTGGGGGTCTCTGAGGGCGGTTTGGTTTTTTAGGAAATTTGGGGTGTCCCAGGTGGGCTTTGGGAGTCTCTGAGGAGGTTTGGGGTTCCTGAGGGGCTTTGCGGGACCTTTTCGGCAGTTTTGGGGTCTCTAGGGGGCTTACGGGGTCCCAGACGGTTTTGAGAGTCCGTGAGGGAGACTGGGGGATCCCTGAATGGGCTTGGGGGGTCCCAGGTGGGTTTTGCGTGTCACTGAGAGGGTTTAGGGGGTGCTGGGGAGGGATGAGGTCTCTGAGGGGATTTGAGGGGACCTTGAGGAGGTTTCGATGGGTCGAGA
>NW_020908486.1:0-380 GCF_003984885.1 Neopelma chrysocephalum | reverse complement strand
TGGGGAATTGGGGGGGTCCGGGTGGGGCTGAGGGAGATTTGGGGGGGATTGAAGGGGAATTGGGGGGTCTGGGAGGGAGTTCGTGGTGATTTGGGGGAATCTGGGGGGGAATTGGGGAGTCCTGGGGGGGGATTTGGGGCGATTTGAGGGGATTTGGGGAATTTTGAGGGGTCCTTGGGGGGAGGGGCTGGTTCCGCTTTCCCCCAAATCACCACGAACTCCCTCCCAGACCCCCCAATTCCCCTTCAATCCCCCCCAAATCTCCCTCAGCCCCACCCGGACCCCCCCAATTCCCCAAATCCCCCCCAAAATTCCCCAAATCCCCCCAAAATCCCCCCAAATTCCCGCCCCTTCCCCCCCCTTCACCTCCGGCCTCTCCG
>NW_020908485.1:0-2048 GCF_003984885.1 Neopelma chrysocephalum | reverse complement strand
ACATCCCAGTGCCCCAGGAAGAGCCCTGAGGAATGAGGCAGGGACAGAATGTCCCTTCCCAGGGGCTGGAGGTCAGGGCTTGGCCCTTTGGATTAAGGAAACAAGTCAAGGTTTATTCAGCATCAGAGCCACCTTTCCCTTGCTTGTCCATCCTTGTCATCACTGTCTGCAGATTTCTGCTCTAACTGGAACCTGGGGACACGTTCTCAGTTGTGTCCCTCAGTGAGACTCATTAGCACTACAAGAGACTTCAGTGTTTCAATCTCATTTTGACTTCTTGAAAAGTTGTTTGTACTTACTCTCAGGGACTGAGTCTCATGTAAACAACATCAAACCCCCCGAGTGTCATGAAATGCCTGGGGCTGTTGCTGTGCTGCTGAGCTGGGCCGGGCTCCTGGCACACAGGGAGCTCCTGGCAAGCAAGAAGAGCTTCAAAGAGACAGCTCTGCCCAGGAGCAGCTCCTCTGCACAGCCCAGCAGGGCTGAGGGCACTGCCAGGGCAGCTCAGGGACACCAGCAGGGCACACACAGAACTTCCAAGGGGCTCAGCATTGGCAGGATGGCTGAGAGCTCCCTACAGGAGGAATCTTGGCAGGGCTGCACACGGTGAGTCTGTGGCTGCAGGGCAGGGCAGGGGCAGCTCCTGGAGGCATGTCCTAAAGCTGGCCCAGCCCCAGCTGATGGGATGGGTGAGCAGGGGGCTGTTTTGGGGCAGTTTGGAAGAGCTGTGAAGCCGGGGGTGCAGCCAGGGGTGCCCAGGGCTGTGGGGCAGAGCAGGGTCCTGCAGCCCAGGGCGCTGTGCTGGGCAGGGACTCTGCTGCCTGCCAGGGGCAGCTCTCAGCCGGCCCGGTGAGCTGCTCCCAGGCCTGGGGCAGAAGGGGCTGTGGGCAAGGAGCAAACCTGGCAGCTGAGGGAGGATCTTTTCCATGTCTCGCTGTTGCAGGGTCAGACCTGCTCACAGCTCCACACCACTACACCATATTGAATGGAGAATTTTTTGCAAAGCTCACAAAGGACAGGGGCTACAGGAAAGGAATTAGTCCTGAGGTGTGTTTCCTGCTTAGGCATTGTAGCAGAGACATTGTTCTCTCAGTTCAGGAGGCTGCACTGAAATTCCAGCTCTTTTCCTCTCAGAGATGAATATTTCAGGCAGGATCAGAAATGAGCACAGGATGCTGGGCAGTGCTGAGCCTTCCCTTGGGGGTGGGCACTCTCCTGTCCCAGCCCTTGGCTTCTCTGCGGGAGGGCTCCTGTCCTGCTCTGTCCAGCACAGCTGCACCTCTGGGCTGGCAGAGGGGACACTTCACAGAGCTGCCCTTTCAAGCAGCGCTGCCCTGCTCTCAGCACAGATCTTGGTGGGGATTTTAAAGATTAATCTGTGTGTAAAGTCATCTTCAAGGCAACACAAAGGAAAGTGCAGGGCAGATGGGAAACAGACTGAGAGGCACTGCAGCTCTCCTGGCTCTGCAATAGGCAATGGAGAGCTCAGCCCTTCTGCCTGTCCTGGCTCAACACTCTTCAGATTTGCCATCAGAAAAATTGACCCTAAGAAAATACTCCCCAAGTATTACGATTGTAACCAAAAAACCCAGTCAAAATTATTTTAAGGATACACTGTGTCTCTCTCCTGCAGCCCAAATTGCTCCAAGACAACAGTACAGGAATTGAACTTTTCCATCAGAGCTTGGTTCCACGTGACATCCCCTGTGATCATGAGAGCTGTCCCAAACCAGCTCCATGTCTGCACTGCAGCAGAGCAAAGCTGAGTCCTGGGCAGCACATGGGCAGAGCTCCTGCTCCTCACAGCACCCTGAGAGAGCACAAACCAGAGAAAAGAAATGCCTTGACTTGGAGGGGATTTCCCTGAAAACTGCACTGCCTTTGCTGAGAGGGGGCAGTCCTAATTGTTCCCTGTCTTTTTCTTTTCGGAACAGACTCTGTGCTAAGGAATAGCAAATGTCCAACAGCAGCTCCCTCACCCAGTTCCTCCTCCTGGCATTTGCAGACAGGCGGGAGCTGCAGCTCCTGCACTTCTGGCTCTTCCTGGG
>NW_020908484.1:0-1430 GCF_003984885.1 Neopelma chrysocephalum | reverse complement strand
TGGGGTGCTTTTTGGGACCCCCTCTTCATCATCTTCATCATCTTCAGGGTACAGAGAGCAGGGTGACCCAGTTCTTTGACTCTGTCCTGCGGTTTAGGCCAAGATACAAGCGTTCTCCAAACAAGACAGGGTTGCCTAAAATCTCCCTTAAATCTAGTTTTGGAACATTGGAAGGTTTTAACCGACCCAAGGGAAGCTTTAAAAAAGGAACGACTTTATTGGCTGTCTGTGTATGCCTGGCCGATGTTTGGGCAGTTGAGAGGATTGGCTTGGCCGGAATTTGGTTCGTTTGAGTTGGATACGATACTTCAGTTAATTAAGCTCCTTCATACAGAAGAGAGGTGGCAGGAAATTCCATATGTAAGGTTGTTTTTGATTTTATTAAGATGCCCTAAATTGTGGGTTAGAGCTGTAAGAATGGCGGCACCTGGACTGGCTCCTGCTGAACGAGCAGGAGCGGGGCAGGCACGGGTCGTTGGAGGACTCCCGGGTGTGGGTCTGGCCGCACCGGGAGGGATTAGACAAATTGAGACCCCCGGAGGAGTTAGCTCGGGGCCGGCGGGAGTGAGTCCCGCCGGTGTGGCTGTAAGAACAGAAACTGTTAGTTTGGCTAAAGTAGGCACCGCGGTGCAGACAAGATCAGCTTTCGTGGAAACTGCTTCTAGCGTGGCAGAGCAGAGCGAAAGTTATGCTGCGGGGTTAAGCTCAGAGGTAACATCTGGATTGGTCGAAACAGGAGTAACATCAGGAGAAACTCCTGACCCCAGGAGAGCGATCGGAGCGGAGTCTCCCCCGCCTGTCCCGGCAAGTGTGCAGGCAGCCTGTAACTTTACAGCTGCTGCTGGCAGCCTTGCCGGAGTAGAGTTACCGTGGTAACAGCAGGGGTGAGCGCGGGAGGAGCAGATAGTTTTGTTGGTAACGGGACAAGAGCTGTGAAGGCTGAGAAGTCAACTTTTACTAGAGTTGCTTTTGACGTGGTAACACCAGAGAAAGTTGCTACAGATGCGGCATCTGTTGTGGAAACAGAGGAAATTTTAGAAATCGCAGCCAAAGTGCTGCCGGAATCGGCCAGTGTAGAGACGGCGGCAGGAGTTAACTCTGACAATGGTAGTGCCCCGGGCGTAGATGTGCTTGTGAAACCAAGTAACGCAGCACTGCAGACGGGTGCTGAAGCAGTTGATTTTACTGGTAGTGATAACAGCAAGGGAGCTATGAAAGTGTATGAAGGCAAGCAAAAGGCGAATGAGTCTCCTACAGACTATACTGATATAGGGAATATGGATGGTAACCCAGAGAGGGCCCTGGATAAGAACCCATTCCAGCTGACAACTGATGATGTCTATGACATCTCGACCATGCTGGGCCGGGACCTAATGCAACTCAGCCCCGGGCCCGATTTCCCCGCTGCCCGCGCCCAGCTGCAGTTCAGG
>NW_020908483.1:0-676 GCF_003984885.1 Neopelma chrysocephalum | reverse complement strand
TGGATCAAGGGTTGGACTTGATGATCTCGGAGGTCCCTTCCAACCCAGCTGATTCTATGATTCTGTGATTCTATTCCTGGGTTCCAGATGAAAGGAGAGCACATCCTCACCCTCAGTACCGCCCAGAGGAACAAAACCAAGAAAGGCTGGCTGCAAACAGAACAAAGGTTTTCCCATGGTCCTAAACATTAGTGTTTCTCACAGTTGTGTTTCCCAAGGACAGTCACTCTCTCTGATAATCTCTGTCACCCCACAGAGCACACAGAGCAGACCTGATTCTGATTCTGAAGAGAGACCCTGGTGCCTGCATTGCCTTTAAGCCCCTCAGGATGCACATCTTCTCCAGGAAAACATTTCCAGGCTGCTTTGATAACACAAGCAGATTCCTGGCATATGGCAAAGGGCTATTTTTTGTTATTCACACAATTAATGGGAAGGAAACATTGAGTGCCTTTGATTAGAATTAATGCTTCATTAGCCTGGGCTGTCATCACCTGCCTCCAGTGTGGATCTGGATGGGGAAGCTGATGAATTATGCTGGTTAGAAGAGTGGGAAAAGGGATTCCCAGAGATCCTGAGTGTGAGAGGGCAGGAAAACTGGAGAAGGAGAGCAAAGTTCTGCCTGTGCACTCGCTCAGGGTGCAGCTAAATGTGCATTTCATGTGCAGCTGTGCCC
>NW_020908482.1:0-1585 GCF_003984885.1 Neopelma chrysocephalum | reverse complement strand
AGGCCTCAGTGCTCTGGCAGTCGGTCCCAGTCCTGCTGCAGGACTGTCCAGGGACTGCAGGCAGGGACAGCCACGGGCACTGCTGGCACAGAGCTGACCTCTGCAGCAGCACTGCCATCCTGCAGGGCCATCTCCTCAGGCCAGGGCCTCAAAGCTTCCATCTGCTTTCCACTTTGCTCTCCAGGATGTGCCCAACACAACGCCCTGCAGAGGAAAACAGCAGTGACCAGCACAAGGGTGGGAGTGCTCAGGGTGGGGGCACCCAGCAGTGCCCTGGCACAGCCAGCGCCGCTCCCAGCACTGGCCTCTCACCCCAGGCCATTGGGCTTGTTCTTCCCTCCAAGGAGGGACAGCAAATGACCAGCTCAGGAGTCCATGTTTGCACTGCATGGACAAGACATGCCCATGTGTCACGGCTTGGGGCTGGGGGGGTGGAAGGCTTAGACAAAGTTGATGGCAGAAGCCGTCTCGTTGAGCTATGAGGGGCAGAAAGGACCCCATTTCTTTCTAAAGTCCTTCTCAGAAGGATCCTGGCTGTGGCTGGATCCAATCTAAAGCTCAGAGTTTGGTTTCAATTGAAGGAACTATAGAGGTGTGATTCAATCACTTTGTCCTGCAGGTTTTAGTGATGGCAAATCAGAAATATTTCTATAAAATGAATGATTTATAATGACAAATGAACAGACAATTGATCAGACAAGTAAACAGATGTAAGACCTTAAACAGAATTATTTCCTGCACAGTATAAAAGCCAAAAACTCCCAGCAGTATAATGTAAGATAGGACAGTGCAGTCTACCAAAGTCATTCTATTAAAGCAATTGCATCAAAGCCAGCAAAAAGAAACAATCCTGAAGCACAGATTGAGGTAACTCACCCCACAACAGGGGGTAGTTCTCTCTCTTTCACTTAACCCCTGGGCAGTGACCATGAAGAGCTGTCCCTGCTTCATGCCAGAAGCTCCACACACTTCAAGGAAGTCTGTGGAAGAATCTGACACATGACAGTTGGACGGGGCTTTTATAGTTATCAAGGGTTTGACTGCCAGACATATTTGCAGGCCATAGAGCAGCTTAACTGTGAAATCCTGCTTCAGAAAGCAGAATGTGTGTCTGAAGTTTCATGAAGCATTTTGGCTTTAACATAATTCAACATTAAAAACAGCATTTTGACACCAGCAGTAACTCACTACAGAGAGCTTGAACTGTTTGTATTCTCTGACCATTTTTTAGGTATTATCCTGCCAGAAATGGCCCCTTGATTCCATGAGGTTCCAAAAACTCTCAGGGTTCCTTTGGTTCCATGAGGCCCTACAGTGTCACAATGGCTCCATGATTTCACGATGTTCCAAAATATCCCAGGGCTCCCTTGGCTCCAAGAGGCTCCCCAGTGTCGCACCAGCCCCTTGATTCCAGGAGCTCCTGCAGTGTCCCAATGGCCACTCGGTTCCATGAGCTCCTGTTGTGGTTTAGCTCAATTTCCCCATCCCATCCTGTGCTCAGATGCCGTGAGAACTGCAGAGAACCAAGCTGAGAACATGCCGGGCCCTGGTCCTCTTTGGTGCCCGGGGCTGCCCCGACAGGGAG